>NW_026623857.1:129378-178419 GCF_030028575.1 Malurus melanocephalus | reverse complement strand
GAAAGGGAGTGGAATTTTCAGAAATGAAGCAAAGGGACATGCTGAACTCCACTCACCTGGCTTAGAATCACTATTGACAGGTTTTAAAGTTCACAGGTCTTCTGARTGGATGTTGCTTATCTTTTGTAGAGTCTAAATTAGCTGAAAAGGCATAAGAACTGGAATATTGTTGTAATTCCTCCCTGAGACTTCATATATTTTTTTTTTTTACTTTCTCCTTGGATTCAGCAATTTGCATGTATCTTCACCTTTCCAGAGTCTGCACTTCTAGGCTGAGACCCTGCCCTGTGCAAAGAACTGTGTAGATACAGCATGGTAACATTAGTGTGCCATGCCAGGCATTCACAGCCTTCTGTGGCTTTGCCTGTCACCTGTTCCCTGTTTAATAATGGCACCTCTTTCTGAACCTGCTGGAGTTCATAACTGTCCACTTCTTTTGTTTATGAAGTTAGTGACTCCCTCTGCTGTTTAGAACATTCTAAACAATTGTTAGTTAACATGAGTTTTTTATTAATATTAAAAATGTCTTGCAAAATAAAGGTTGCATAATATTAACGGTTAGCTTTTTTATGGTATGCTTAAAAATTATCAGAATTCTTGACTAAGATTATTGTTATATCAATATTTAAAGCAGATAATTTTATAAAAAAAATTCTCTGCAGTTTCCCTGCTCATAATATTCAGTAAGTACAACTGAAATGATTWATGGAAAACTGTCTCAAACTTGACATATTAAATATTTGGCTACAAAAATAATGTTTTATAATACACTAAGACCCCAATGAGTAGGTGAGGAAAAGGGACRAACATTCAGTCTCAGTGATTGCCTCACAGAAGATTTGTTAACAGGATTACAATCTGTCAGAACCTCCAAGAGAACATAGCAAGGCCTTAAATAACAAAGCTCTAATGTCCATCACTTTGAACGTATCGATATTTGCTTTTTGTGTAGCAGAAACATTGCCTATAGAGGAAAACAGCACTTGCAAAGAGCACCGATTTTCTGAGGACTCTATGGATTCTGCACTTAATTCTGTAAATCCGTCCAACCCAACCTGTCGAAGTTCCACGGAGTGCCGCACTTCAGGAAATGCTGCATATTACAGAAATTCCCATCAGCCGGCAACTGCCACCTCCAACCCAGCCCCGGTGCTGCCCAGGCTGTCCCTGAGCTCCGCTGGGAGCAGCGGGCACTGCAGGAGCCGGCTGCACTGGAGGATTGAAGGTATGCCATTGTACAGAGCCTTCCACAACTGCAACTGCTTCTCTTAACACAATCAGTTATTTTGCATTGGAAAGCTTGCGTGTGGAGTGCAATGTGCTGTTGCCAACATGTCAGGCTTGCCAATATAACTGCAAATACAGACCTTGAGCCTGGCAGAACTGACAGTGTCATGCAAGCCAGGGAGGGTCTGTCCTGCCTCAGTTTCCTCTTGTTGCTGTGCTGGACCCTGCCCAAGCTGGACCAGACAGGGATAGCTTATGCTGCTCATTTCCTGAGCATCTTAACGAATATTACCATGTTGCTGAAATACAGGGATAGGGTTTCCCACTGTCTCTTTCTCTGTCTGCACAGTTTAATTTGCCTTTGCCTCATTCCCAGTTAATAGCATCTTGGGACCCAGGCGTTCMCATCAAACTAATCCCTCYAGGTATYTCACAGTGCTAATGTTTRTGCTGCTGTAAGTATTTGCAGTTAYAGAAGATATTTAAAGATGAAAGAATTCAGTATTGTTAGATGGAAAAAAAAACTTTTCATTTTAGTATGTAGCAAACAATGCATAATAAATGCCATAAGTTAATATTAAGTGTCTTATGTGAAATGAAATGTTTTATCCCTGTACAAACCAGTGATACTTCTTCCTTTTGTGATATTTTTATATTAAAAGCGGCAAGTTCCACAACTGGACCGGATTTGAATGCACTGAAAAGGGAACCTTCCAGAATATCAAATAAGGATCCATCCACTTGGTCAATAGAGGAAGTTGTACGTTTTGTGAAAGAAGCTGATCCACGGGCATTGGCTCCACATGCAGAACTCTTCAGGAGACATGTATGATGTATATCCATTCTGTTCTGATAGACTGTGTCATGTTCATCTCTTAAAATAAAACTTTCATATCTATCAGTCTATCAGAGCTGGAGGTAGACTCTCCTCATGTATTAGAGAGAAGCTGAAATCCTCCTGCAGTGTATTTTCACTGTTGTGCAGTCCTGCTAGACTAAAGTAAATAGTCACTGCTTTCCAGTGTGCATAGAATAACACCAGCCTGGAAGTGCCCAGGTTCAATTGTCCAACATCCCTGGTGCCTCTAGAGAAAAGGCATTCTCATGGACAGTGGGGGCATTTGGTCCTCCTGTTTTGGAGACACAGTGTCCTGAAGCTGAGATGATATTTTCCATTGTTAGCTCRACTCTTGGTCATTGATACTAAAATTCAGAGAAGCAATTGAATACTGAATTACTCTGTTTGGGAAAACAACGCGTAGGGTTTCATAGGTGTGACTAGATGCTGCCTTTAGAGACAGAAACTGTGTCAGTTTGGGCTGGGTTTGATCTCCCCTGCTCCCTCTCACTGTGATTTTCCATGGTAGGTTGCTCAGTAGAGAACTGCTTTCTTATTTCATTGTATATATGGCCCTCCAAAAAGAGGTTGGCTTTCTCTTTAGCAGTATTTCATTCATATTCTGCACCAGCTCCTTCTAACAGTTAAAATTTTGTRTAAACTGCATTGGAAGGAAAAATCAAAATAACTTCTGATGGAGATCCCTGTCTTCTATTKTATTCTTAGTTCTATAAYACAGTAAATGTCACYTGTTTTGTCAGGTTTATGTTTAAARAAATCAGAGTGTTTCTCTTTATGGTACTTCATGGAGCTAAGTGCCTGTCCATGTATGAAGTGATGCCAGGAGCTTAGGACTCTCATGTTTCAGCAGCTTCTCAGTCAGACAGTTGAAAGCTGACTGAGTTTTCCTYTGTCTTGATCCTGACAATCTCTCTGGTTCAGCATGGAAATAGATCTGTCTGATTTCCCATATTTAGATGGTCTCTAGCCCCTTCCTCCACATGACCATTTGCATGCACATGCCAAAATCCTCCCACAGCTCTTTTCAGGGTTCAGTGCAAGGCCTCAGTGCTTGGATCATTTCATCTCTGACTGCACAGACCTTCCTCTGCAGCTTCTTTTTCGTTTTTCCTTTGACCATTCACTTTTTTCCCCTTGTTGCTGTCTAATTCTAAGGGCTGTTAGGTCAATTGCTTTTATTCACCATAATTTTTTTGATTTAACATCTCAAATACTTAATCATACTTAAAAATACTGAAACAAATTACATTTTAGTGGTTATCTGTAAATACAAAGTTACTGTTTTATATGTAGCAGGATATATTTTTACTGCACTGTAAACAACTCTAATGTGCTTTCCAGTTGTACCGTGCAGCTTGTTMAAGTAGTTGTCTGTTGTGTTTTTTCTCTTTCTTGTGCAGGARATCGATGGGAAGGCACTTCTCTTACTGAGGAGTGATATGATAATGAAATACATGGGACTGAAGCTGGGRCCTGCCCTGAAGTTGTGCTACCACATTGAACGACTTAAACAAGGCAAGTTCTAGCCCGTGAGCAGCACCAGCAGCCGGGTTGGGGTCACCCCGAGCTCTCATTTCACAAACATCGCTGCATTTCAGACTCCTGCTGATGGAAACCTTGSTTTGTGAAAGTGCTCTGGAAATAACAGAGATGTTCAGGATAAAGGGAGGGAGGGGTTTGTATTACACTCTTGTATTTTTGCAAACAAAGTTGGCAGGGAAGGACAGTTGGTGATGCTGGGTGTGGACAGGTCTGAATCCTGAATTTCTGAATCCTGAAAAGTGCATTCTTTGTTACAGCTTCAGCCAACGTGTTCAKATCCACAACCAAAACAGCTGAATCCCAAAGGGAAAGAATAAATTAAACCAGCATCAGGTGTTAATAATTTTTACAGGGGTGGCTGTAAACTTTTATATTGCAAGAAAAACTTAAAATAGAAGATCTCATCTCTGCAGTGAATATTCTGGTCTTTCAGAAGAGAGGAAGGTTTATGGAAGAGAGGGCTTAATACAAATAGAAGCTTTTATAAAGTGTGATTATCAGTCCTTTGGGAAGTTCTGAGGACAGATGTACCATATATTGTCAATTTAGGCAGGCAATAAATATTTCTGTTTCATGGAAGGTTGTATTGGCTGTATAAACAGCCATTTCTGGGACAGACTGGTTTCACTGGAACAATGCATCCACATTTTAAACATTCCATCTTTTCTCTAAGTTTGGCATGGATTTGTGTGTTCATGCTTTTTATATGTACACGTGTATGTGTCAGGGAAATACACACTATTTAAATATGAAAATAGGCATACACACTGTACATATACATTCCGTTTTTTTAATGTGTACTTTGCACTGTGCCAGAGAGAACTGGACCATTTCTTGTTTTTTTACCAGTAAATTTAGTTATGTATTACTTTCATTAGCACCTGTTTAATTTGTTGTTGGAGTCAGAAGGTGACAAACAATCAAAAGGTGTCTTTATTCACAGGCAAGATCCCTGTACTATGCAATACTCTTGGTTATTCMTCCCTTAACTCTGAGCCATATATTCTGATATATTTTTGGAAAGACACATTTGGTTCCAACGTTTTGGGTTTATATTTCCTGTGAGGAAGTGCTACTATGTAACTGATAAACCTTTTTTGGGTAAAATTGGTGCTGTTTRTATAAGCTGCAAAAATGAGTGGTGATAATAAAACAGTTTGTTTTCACTGCCAGTTGTAAAATTCATCAGGGACAAAAAAAATACTTTCTGTTTAGGAAATTGAATGTACTGTATGTAATAGTCAAGTGATAAAAAMTGTTTGTTAGGGAAGGTGTAGTCCTAAAATTATAGGATTTATTATATTTCTTAATGCCTTTTTATATGAAAGCATATAGTATAAATGTATTTTTTACAAATTCCTTTTTTTTGAAAATGCCTTTCTTTACCCACAGTCTGATTCTTATCAGATTTCAGCAGAGCAACTGCTGCAAAACAGTGAATTTAGTGACTCACAAGTCCAAGTATTTTGTTAATTTAAGTGACTGCAATGCAATTTCAATTCAAGTCATTTGGGCTCTGAGAATTGTTTTTGTTATTACATCATTAGACATTTGACACTGAAGTTTATCTGTATCGATTTGTTTTGCATATCTTTTGTGGTGCATGTATGCTTAGATGAATAATATAGGCATGCTCTGGATAGTGAGAGAAGGTCAGAACATTGATTGAAGAAACAGAATATTTTCTCTTTGTGTTAGAAGAATACTGACTTAACTTTAATATGGTTACACCAAAAATCATATATTGAGGAAAGCATCATGCCCACATGCTCAGTATATTGTTTATACATTTATAAAGTTGTATGCTACTTCATCTGTGGTTTATTATGCTGAATTTGGGTTCTGCAGTATAAAAAGATGTTGTACAATTTAGGTGGAAGTAATGACGGAAAACAGTTTTCATTTTTTGCATTGCCCTTGGCWTAAGAAAAACAAAGATGTTTAAATTTTCTGTTTGGCCTTTATGGAATGASATTTTTGTACATGGCACTATAATGGGTATAAATATTTGTTGAAGCCTTYCTGTGCACCCATGTGCACAAAGATAACTGTGATGTTGATTCTGATACCAGAACTCTGTGTGCTGTAGTGTGAGATTGAAGCATTCAGTGTTACACCAGATTATATTTTTTATTCTTTATTTTCAATGGGATGTTCTTATCTAGCAAGAAAAATAAAATAGTTTGTTCACTGTTGTAACTGTTGGTTCTGTTTGATGCTGTGTGGATGTGCTCTGTGTGGGCAATGTGGCAGTTCTTGAAAGCCATGGAAACATCTGATCTAAGGAGGTTTTAATGAAAAGGGTAAGATCATTCCACCATTGTTCATCTGAAGCAATTAATGTTGAACTTGTGTTGTTCTGTGCTTTCAAAATAAGAACTTACCTGGTTACTCAACTGTTTAGTTTTGGATATTCATTTTGCAACTCAGAACTTAGAGAATTCTGATATAACCACTGAGGGGAAGAGACTGATGAAAACTGTTTGTCCTTTGTTCAGAGAAAGACACAAAGTTTTTTAAATCAAAGCAGTTAATGGCAGTAAGTTTGAACTTTGTACACTTGAAGCTTTCTAATTTCTGTGATTCAGAAGTCTCTTGTTGCAGTGGCTGTTGGCAGKGATCAGTCTGTGCCTGAGAAGGAGCTTGGATTGTGTTAACAGCAACTCCCAATGTCACAGGCACGTGGTGCAGACTGGAAGTGACAATAGTCCAGAGGCAGAGTGAGTATCTTGCTGTTTATTTGGTGTAGAAGACAACATGATTTAGTCTCTTTGTTTCTCCAAGTTGCTTTTCTATCAATGTGGATTTATCTGCTTACCTGGTTCTGTAACTTTTGGTCATCCTGGACGAGTGTGCAGTAACTCCTCAGTGCATCAYAGGAGTACTGGAAATGAAAACACTGCTGCCTGGGAGGGGTAGCAGCTCTAACAGCTCTTCTTGGGAAACACCTGTGCAATAGTGGAATTGAAAAAGGCTGTACACACACTGTAGGGCTTTTCCACACATGTGGGAATGACAGGGAAAACAGCAACTCCATGTTCTAAATACTGGCTTGAAGGATGGAGCATCATCCCCTTTTTGCTGCTTTGGATAAAGACACCGTTTTTTATTTCGGGTGCAAAAATGTTCAAATGATTATCATTGTATTTATAGAAACTCTTCTTCCTCAGCAGTCAGGGATACAATTTGCAAAAAGCAATGTTAACCTTTTCTATAGCTCCGACAGTTTTGTGTGAGTCTGTGAATGTGATTATGTAATCCTTGAACATGATACACAAAAATTCTAAATTTGAGAATCTCGAGTATTTCTATAGGGGGAAAATTAAGCCCTGGGTAGGGATTACTAAAATCTTGAACTTTTAGCCTGATCAGATAGAAGTTTTGTGTTTCTTTGTGCTTGTCTTTCCTTTAACAGAAGTTGAAATTCAGAGAATTGAAATATGGGTACACTGAGGCAAAGCTTCTATTCAGCCTTTTCCATGTTCTGTGTAATGCAGGTCCCCATCTCATTAACCAACCATGTTTTCCCTGGTTTTCCTTTTGTCATCTATAGAGTGTTGTCTATTTTACTGCAGGATCAGGGAGAGAAACACTTAATAAAGGGGGTAATGGCAGTACTTTGATTGGCCAGCTATTTACATAATAGAGGAAAATGTGAATGAAGAGGTGTGAACCTCTTGTAAGTAATGAGCATCTTCATCTTTCTGTCGCTCTTTCTGCCCAGTTGAAGCTGTGTAGAGTTGCACTGGCTTGGTTTGAAGAGGAAAAAAGAAAAAAAAAAGACACCTCCTTGAGATCAATTTCAAAGGTCATCTATTCCTCCTCTCTATTTTTRTTACATGTAAAACTGTGGGAGTGAGTAAAAAGTGCTCATTTGGAACTGCCTAAGAGTGATGCAGGGAGACAGGAGCTGATTCCATGTCCATTTTAGTGGTGAAATGATTGCTGCTTTTTTTTCAAGCCTTGATTATAATCTTTCTCTCTGTAAAGCTTACTAACTAGCCCATAATCCTGGGATTGTGTTCCCCTCCTGTCAGTGCTCCTGTTATTTCAAAGGTCATGCAGAGCCWTTTTGAGACTTGGTAAAATCTGAACAGTCTGTTGTAAACTCGTTGTGAGTCTGCAGCTGTATCTATATATAACATTATATATATTTTTAAATTTCTTTATGTGAAAACTGCAGAGATAGGGTTGGGGGTTATTTAATAGAAAAGTATTTTGTTCTCTGATGTTTTTTTCTAAATAAATCCTCATTATTATGGCTGTGGTAGATGACAGGAGTCCTATGTGTACTTAAAATATGCCATTGCAGWGATCCAGTGGGCTTTTAAATTCCTTACTTACATAATCATCCCTCTCTGCCCCAGCAGATCATTTTGATYAGCTGTAATTTGTCCCATTTGAATCAGAATGAGCTTCTGTCAGCTGCAGAATCTCCCAGTCCTGCTGTCCATGCTGAGGAGTGGTGCACAAGCAGCTTCTCCCCACAGTTTATGGACACTGCGAGTTTTACTGCAGCGTTCGTTATCTGCAAGGGAACTGTTCAGCACTGATAGCARAGGCTGCACACCTCTGCTTCCTTTCTTCCTGAAACACAAGAAGCCATTTTCATCCACAGAGATTCACTTTTCAGCATCCGAAACCAAAGCCCTTTCAGGACAAGCAGCAGAAGCAAACAGATGCCAGCACCAGGGGAAGGGGGGATTGCATCCAATGTCTGAACAGACAAACGTGAACAGATGCACAGCTTGAAGCTGCCAATGGTTCCTGGGCATTTGTGACAGCTGGAAGAAAATGAATCTGCCACCAAACCACCATGACAATTGCTGTTACCCTGCACTGGCTGTCCCAGCTCTGAGGTGCAGAACTGGAAAAACAAAGACTCMTCTGCCCTTCCAGGTGATGGACCTGAGGAATGGGCAAGGCAGTGGGAAAAATCTTCATGGATAGGTGGCACCTTAGAAAGTCTGCTGTTCAAATGCAAGAGGTCATGATTGGACTATTTTTTTTCCTTTTGCATATCTGGTTGTTTTTTTTTCAGTAGTTATGAAGGCACTCTGTTTCCCCAGCAGTTGTGCTACTGCTGTCTAGATTTCCAAGAGTAAGATTTTCAAACAGGTCTGAACCCCTCCATCTCAGCTTCCATCTCTCCAAACAAGTGCTGCAGAACGKGTCTTTCTCTTATTGAAGAACATTTTGAGGGAAGGATCTTTCCATGTGCTTCTTTCTCTTGCATGTTATGAAAAAAGAGAGGACTTTGCACGTTTTTCCTTTATCTGTGATTGTGTACAGCTATTGCTGCTGACTGCAGCCCTTGCCTGGGCATGCACATGGTACTCTGTGAGACACAGATGCCTCTCACCTGCACAATGCTACTCAAGGTGTGGTCTACAAAGTTGGGTTTTTTTTGTTTTTTTTAATTCCCTATGCTCACATGAGCAAAATAGCAGGAAGGGAGAAATTAATAAATAAATGCTCAGTTTTAGTCTACCCTTGGCTTACACTTGTGCGTTGGGRGTGAGCTGCTAGATAGGTAATTTTAATGTATTGGAACATAATTTCATATTAGGTTCAGTGGGTGATTGAGGATTTGGCTGGTTGATTTTAGTTTGGGTTTTTTTTCCTGGTTTGTGCTGGAGGTTTTATGTTAGTTTTGGTTGGTTTTTTTTTTAACTGACTGTTATCAGCTGTTCATTTATTTTCAAGAGGCCAGCTCAGCCAAAGGGAGCATATTACTTTTGTACATCTTTGCATTCACCATAATATATTAATTGCAGTTGCCTGGGTGGTGTTTAGCTACAGGAAATGAACAGGTTGGGGAAAGTTTAAATGTTTTGAAAGAAAAYAGAAATGCAAGGCTGGGATGAGTGATAGGGCTTGCATGCAATAAACACGGGAAGGAAAACATATGAAGAATGAAGTAATGGAAAATCAGGAAGGAGAAAACYAGGTGGATGTATCAAGTTAAACTACTTCAGATTCACAGATGACTCGTGTCTTTGTTTGTGTTGAGCTGGCATTTTAAAGGGGAGCATTAGGAATAAACATTTTGAACCATGTCAGGGATGTGAAGTCTTTTGTCTTGACATGATTTTTTCTGAATACAAGGGCTGAGTACTTGTATTTCCCAACCTAATTTTTGGGACATCTGTTCTCTGTCTTTAAATTGTTTTTTMGCTGCTGCTAACAACTCCCTCTTGGTATGATTTCTTTTAAAGCCAGACCAGTYGAGGAGACAAAACCTGGGAATACAGGCTTGGGTTTGACGTGATACAACTTCATGTATTGGCATCACAATTGTGTAGACTCTCATTTTAGTCCGTGGGAGCAGAGGGTATGAGTGATTTGACCAGATACCAACATCTGCTGTACAGGGAGATAACCAGCTTTCTTGACTCTGTTGGTGTTATCAGCCAGTTTGTGTCAGGGGAGTCTCAGTATCCATTTCACCTCCAGCACATATTCCCCACCTGAACTGCTGTTTGGTGCAAGGAAGCTGGAACAGCTCTCTCAGCTGAGCCCTTCACTGCAGTGTGAGTTGGCTTTGAGAAGCAAAGGTTCAGGTGCACATGGAGCAGTGCTGGCCCAGGCCYGTGTTCCAGCACACAAGAGGTCTGGCTTTAAAGTCCAATTGTTTAGAATATCTAGCCAAGCAGAGTATTTCTGCTTTCTTAGATCTTTGCTGTTGCACAGAATGCTGGGGGAAAAAGCAGACAAGAATTACATATTCTGTAGGTGTGTTTTAACCCACTCTGACCCCGTGCACTCAAATACAGCTGGTTTTGGTGAGTGTGGCATTTGCACCATCGGCTTTAAGGCTGAGTCTGGTGGCTTTGACCATCGTGGCTGATCTGTGCAGGGTCCTGGAAGGATGGGCACATGGTCTCGTATGCTGGACTGTGCTCTCTGGACCAAGATTGCAAAGAAGTACTTATTTTGAAATGTTTAAAAAAAAAATCAACTTGTTGCCTTTATGACTTTGAATGCAGTTAGGTTGGGTTTGGGTTTCTTTTCCTCAGTAAGCAAGAAATTGCTTGTGAATCAGAAACCTCAGACTAATCAGAAATTAGTAGTTTTTCCATGCTATTTGATGGTACTTTTAGGGATTTTCTTTGGGTACATAAACTCCAGAAAGAATGAACTCTTGTTCACTKTCCAGGGGCGTGCCCTTGGTCTGTGAGATGCCAGTCTAGGACAAAACTGTGCCTATCTTTGTTCCTAAGCAAAGCAAGATGGGAACTCTCTTGATGAGGATGTGGTGGGAAGGGTGATATTGAAACAATGCAAAAAATGTGACCGTTTTGAAACAGCTGTGGGCTGAGGAACATTAGTAATCCCAGGAGCAAGGGGGAACGCAGGCTGCTGCAGGGATGCAGTGTTTCACTGGAAACACTTCTAAACAGTGAAAAAATATGTTCTACCTAGAAAATAGCCCTTCATTCCTTCCAGATATTTGATTTGTACCCTGCTGTTTGCTCTTTTAATTTTCATATCTTAGTTTGGAAGCATCCTAATCATTTCAGTACTCTGGTATTGTGGTATTATTCTAAGAAAGCTTGGGGTATATGGGCACAAAGCAGTGCTAAATATTTTAGCGATTAGTAATATTTCTACCCAAACATGAGGAAATATTTTCAGATAGTTCAACAACAGAACAGATTTTCCTAACAGGATTGTAATACCACGATTTTAACAAGTGTGGCAAATACATTTTCCACACAAAAATGAGGGGATTTGCTTGTGTGTGTAGGACTGCCCCAGAGTACTCTGAMTTGAAAACTTCAGCATTAAGAGTATATAGTCTGAGAGAAATGCAACTTTAAATAAGAGAAGGAGGAAGCATTGGGAAAAAAAGTGAAAGGTGAGTGAAAAAAGCAAATTGTACAAATGAACATCATTAATGTCACTGTGTCAGGCTGTCTGCCTTTGGGAAGGCAGGAACAGACCCCAGAGGAAAACACGGTCCTTGACTGAGCCCTKCAACATRYTTTTATAAACTTGAGCACAAAAAGAAACTAAAACATCTGGCACCAGGAAATTATGCAATGTTGTTTTATGCTCTTTTCATTGTCTAATAYTCTTCATGAGAACTGTTAATGAGTCACTTATTGTTGTCGGATCATGGTCCCAAGCTGCCTCTGTGTAAGGGGCACAGAYTTCTCTGATTTGCTCCTTTCCATGCTCAGTGGCTGCTTCTGTGCCAGRTGATTTCCCCTGAAACCATCCATGTGTAAGTGTGTGAAGCTGATCCTTTAGCCCCTATGGGTCAAACCTCTACAGGGAAAAGCAAAATGGTGCAATCATCSCACTGCTCTGGGAGGCCTGAGCAGAAAATGGGTAGAAGTGGTTAAAAAAGTGAGCACTGATCATGAGACGTGGTGGTGTATCAGTTTTACAGCCAATGGGAGCATGGGTGGTAGGAGAGCCTAGGTCAGGCTTAGGGTTAGGCTTAGGCTTAGGGTACTTCAGGCCTGGGAGAGGCAACACCAGCTACCTTCAGTGCTCTTCTGCTTCCCTTTSCTTCCCGCTGGGATGGTTTTGCTGCCATTTGGACTGTTCTGCTGTCAGGGCAGGAGCAGGGCAGGAACATTGCACTGCCTTGTGTGCTCTCATGGGTGGTTTGGTGCACGGTTTCCACAGCCCTCACTTCTCAGCTGCCTTCATCCCCAGAAAGCATTACCCTCCCTGGGCTCAGTGCTTGCCTTTTTCCTCGCTCTCCCTGCATGGCCTGAGCCTTGTCTTTGACATCTTTCTGTTTTCTGTCTCTGATGAGCTCATGGCCAAGGGCTGTTTGCTTCTCCCTTTCATTCTCTGGCTGGCTGCTTGCTAACTTCCATAAGCTGCAGTGCTAACAGGCCTGGCTCTTGTCTCATTTTCCATTGCCTGCTTTCCTCTCCCTATTCTCCACCTTTTCCTTGCACTCAYAGTTGTCTGTGCCTTACCTGACTGCTTGGTGTTCTTCCAACATAGAAACTGCCCAGTCTAGGTGAGTTCCCCRGCTGAGAAGCTGCTCATTCTTGTTGTGGATTAATTTATTTTGCTAACAGCTRAGTCCATGTGCTGAAGCCCAAGCTTTGCAGCCCTGGAGCTGTGCCTTGGGCAGCATGGGGGAAGGGCTGTCCTGTGTAGGAAAGCTGGGGCATCTGAGCAGGGAGACTGCCCTGTCCCATGGCCTTCATCTGACATCTGCAGCCCTTCTGCCTTTCTGGATTCCTGCAGAGTCCCTGCCTGACGGGGGGAGAGAGCAGAGAGGAAGGTAACACACCTCTACAACCCTCTACCCTCTCACTCACCCCCAGTCAGTGCCCACACCCAAATTCCACGTCACACGAAGCCTGGAGCCAACAAGGGGTGCCCTTGAAGGCCTGGCTCCTCTCTCCCACTCSCCTCTCTCTCCCCCTTGCACATACCCATCATTGTAAAATGTCTTCCTCCTACCATTACAGCTTAATGACTTTCCTCTCAACTTCAGTAGAAGTATTAATGTCTCCATTARCAGCCACCAGAAATGGAAGCTCCATATATCACGAGTGCAGTTTTGCGTCCTTCTCCTCATACAGAAGTTTCAGAAGCAGTTAAAATGTAGCCCTGTAGAAAATTAATGGCCCAATATACAAAACCCGTAATTGCTGCTAGAGGCGAGGAGGAGGAGGAGGTGAAAGTGCTCAATCTTGGTGTAATGAAGTACYCTGTTCTATGGCTGCTTCTCCCCCGTGCTGATGGGATGTAGGATTTGGGCTGCACACACCAGGGATGGTGGGAGGCAAATGGTCCCTGCTCAGCATCATTTCCACCAGAGCTGGGAGCAGCAGAGGTGCTGCTGTGTGGGGTAAGGGATGGGAGCTGCCCTAAGCCTTCCTGGGAAGAAGCTGTTGAGAACATCCCCCTGCCCCTGTGGGTTAGGCAATGGCAAAGCCAGGCTTAGCCAGGCTTAGCCAGGAGGGAATGATGCCGGTCTGCTCTGTTTATCTGTTTGTACAGGAGTGGCTCCAGCACACGGGCACAGGCTCGGGGATGCTGGTGGCAGCCTGCAGTGCCAGGGAGATTCTGGAAACGGCCCYGTCCGGGTGTGGCACAGAGGGATGTTAGGATCATTGCAGCCTGTTCTGGTTCTCCTCAGCTCTGCACAGAGCTTGCAGCTCCTCTGCCAAGGGACTGGGGCAAGAASCAGCCACATGCTGCTGCTCTGCCTTGCTGTTACTACCAGTACCAGGTGGCTTTAAACTCCATTTGTTGTCCTGGGTGTTTTGACAGTGGTTGTGGGGGTTTATAATGTCATAAAGTTGATTTAGCCTMATTTGTTGTCAGGGTTTCTGGAGCTGTGGCCTGAATTCAGTTAAAGCAGACCCTGCGTGCAGAGTTGGCTGGGAGGGACCCTCCAGTAAACACCTGTGAAAGGAAGGAGAGAAAAGCTGAGCACCTGCAGGCAGTGACAGTGTGACAGTGGCAGTGTGACAGTGACAGTGTGACAGTGACAGTGTGACAGTGACAGTGTGACAGTGACACCGATGGGCACAGCTCTGCCTGTCCCCTGTGCCCAGCAGCACTGGATGCCCCTCCAGCTGCTGTGGGGAATGGCTCACACCGGGATGGGAAGAACTGGGCCAGTTGCTGCAGCAGATGCAAGCACCACTGTGAAACACCTTTTTTAAAAAAAAAAAACCCAAAACTTCTTGAACTTGCTTCTGTCAACTGCAAAGTAAAAATGACAACAGCTAATGCTGTGACCTAGTATACTGTAGTATAGCCCTGGGGAAAATGCACATTTTCAGAAGGTTGACACTCTAGAATGGGCAGGCTGAAATAGAGGGGGCAGTGACAACTGGGATGGCCATCCCAAGGGACACTGAAATCCTCTGAAAGCCTCTGCACTGCAATGACATTTTTCATCAGCAGTTTCTTGGAARGAGAAAAACAAAGCAGCAGAGTATTTTCAATTAAGAAAAAAGATATTTTTAAAAAATACAGTCAGATGACTAAACATTAATGAATCCATCAACACATTACACTTTTAGGAACACTGTCAGTTCTGCCACCCCAGGGAAAAATAAAAGGCTTTAAAAATACTTAAAAAGCAAGAGTTTGACAGAACCGATGCTATGTTTATGTGAAAGTCTTCCATTTTTTGTATTAAGAAAGAAGGCAGTGATCCTTCAGCTGAGTAAAAGAGAAACAACATGCCCTTCCCTAACCTCCTAGTGCAGATTCATTTTCCAATCGTGAGGTGGTGTCTGCTGTTACCAAAACTTTCACATTTTGGTGTGCTACTGATGCCTATGGGTGTCATTAGACTTGAGATGCTGAAGCTGCTCCTTTGAGCATCTTCTCATTGTATGAACAACTGCAAAAACMTTCCCAAAGCTGTCCAAGAGGAGTCCTGGAAGTAGGCTGGCTGCAGCTTGGCMCAGGCAGGCACAGTTAGCATGTGATGGCATCTGGCTGATGGCTTTACAATGGCTTTTTTTACTTAAGACAGTCCTTGTGCACTACCAGGAACGTGTAATTTGAAATTGCAACACAAGTTTTCTACAGTTATAGCCACAAAAAAGGCAGTGCCCACCAAAAATTGCCCTCCTCCTCTCACATTTCTCCTTCTGTCAGGATCTGTTTTTCCTCGGTGAACTTTGCAGCCAACAGACAATGGTGCACCTCCAGCTCATTTCCATAGACAAGTGCAAAACCATAACCTAGCAGAACTTTTATTTTMATTGTACATTCACATTTCTCCATTCATGTGGGTGATTTGTACACTGCTGAGTGACARAAGTTACACAGCTCTGCTCTTTTATACGCATTGATTTCAGCCATCAAAGAGACTTAGAAAACTAACAATGAACAACTTTCCCATTCAGCTGTAGTCAGGCTGGGAAAACTTACGTGATTCTTCCTCCCCTCCTGCCCCCGGCAATGGAACTCCCCTGCCTTGTAGGGTTTTCTCTTTTAGATGATGGATAACATTATCTGAGATGGTTCCACCTTAGCTGAGCTCTCACTCCTCCCGCAGCTCCTTTGGTGCCTCAGCAGCAGCTGCTGGCACATTCTCTTCCACTGTGCTGCGGGAAAAGTTAGTGTTTCTTAGCCTGCTATTTTTCTTAAACATTTTAGGTCCATCACAAGTCAGTTGCGGCGCTTTAGGTTWACAGATTTTTTGCATGACCTTCTCTGTAGACTGAAAAAATTCGGAAATGAGAAAAGAATGCCGCAACCAATTAGCACGTACAAACATTTATTTTGAAATTTCCATTCCGACTGTTAYGAAGAGTTACATCATCAAAGCACTTTATGGCAGTGAAAATAGCTCTTACCCCTCTGACTCATCCATTACTCCATTAAAGCTGCAAAATGTGCAATCTGCTTGAAAAATAGGTTGCTTTTTATTCAGTTTCCCATGAAAAGTCAAAATTTGATAACGAAAAAAAAACCCAAAAAAAACCAAAAAAAAACCAAACCAACCCAGCTTATAGGGACTCTACATCTGATCCTCTCCCTCTTCCCCCAAAAATAACTTACAAAGATAGTTTAAAGTTTTAAATGAGTTTAAAACCAAGTGCATCTTTTTTATTATTTTTTCTTCTTCTCATAATAATCTTAAAATTCTAAAAACCCATAATTTACTTTCTTGGAAAAAAGGCAGCCAGCCGTTGCTTCTTGATTGGAAGAATATGTATCTCCGGCGAGTTCATTTTCTTTAGCTTTACGCTCCTGTTTTTGACGGGTTTCCTGAGGGTCTCGGCGCTGTCCCGGGGCTCGGGCGGGCTCTTCACATCGTAGCACTGCAGCACCGAGTCCTGGGGCAGGTCCCTTTTGAAGGAAAAGTTTTTGGTGGAGACCCCCGACAGGCCCTTGATCTTGCCGCAGAAGATGGTGGGCACGGCATCCTTGACGGASACGATGACTTTGGCGGTCTGCGAGGTGCTGACGATCTCGATGTTGTTGGCGGCTTTGGGCTCGCAGCCGGCCCGGCCCGGTTCCAGCAGCCACTTGTGCGGCTGCCGCAGCAGCTCGGCCGTGCCCGCCGCCTCCGGGGCTCTGCAGAAAGGAGCGGCCGGCGCGGGGAGCTTGTCCGGCCCGGGGAGCTTGTCCGGCGCGGGGAGCTTGTCCGGCCCGGGGAGCTTGTCCGGCCCGGGGTGAGGGTGAGCACCGCTCTCGCCGGCAATGGTGGGACCAGACCCGGCCGCCTCTCCGTGCACCATCCCCGGCTTGCGGCAGCAGCCCAGGGACAAGTCCAGAGCCCCCTCCTCAGCCGGAGGAGCCGCCTCGCTGGCCCGAGGGGCGGGCGGTCCCTTCATGGACAGGTCCAGGGCCTCRTTCTCCCCGCCCATCTTGATCACGGTGTGGCGGCTGAGCTGCGGGAACTGCCGCGCCTGCAGCAGCTCCAGGGGCTTGGTCTCCTCCTTGTCCAGCGGTGTCTGGGTGCCCTTGCAGGGCTGCGGGGTGAAGAGCGTGGGCTTGGGCGGGTCAGGGGCCGCCTTGGGCTCGGCGCCGTGCGGGACGGGGATGGGSACGGGGATGGGGATGGGGATGGGCACGGGCAGCGGCACGATCACCGGGTAGGGCACCAGCAGCGTGGCCGGGGGCACCAGCGGGGACAGCGGCGAGCTGAAGGGCTGCGGAGGGACGGTGGCGTATTCCGGGGGTGGCGGGCACGGGGCCGAGCCCAGCGCGCCCTGSGACGGGAACAGGTCCTGAAGGACGGCGGCGAAGCCCGGGCTCGGAAACACCGGGGGCAGGACGGGCTCCTGCGCTGGGCCCGAGGGCTTGGCGGGGTCCAGGAGCTGCGGCTGCCCGGCCGGGGCGGCGGTGCCGGGGAACAGCCCGGCGTGCAGGGCGCTGGCGGGGCAGGCGGTGCCCGGGGGCAGCACCAGCGGCGAGTTGAGGTGCTGGAAGACRTGCTGCTCCAGGAGCACGGGCAGCGGCACCGGGCCCTGCGTGGTCATCACATAGGGGGTGGTGGCACTGTTGGTGGCCGCCACCTGCGGGGCAGCGCTGCCGGCCAGCTGCAGGTGGATGGGCAGCACCACCGGGCTGTCCCCCAGGCAGATGGGCTGCAGAACGGTGGCCGCCACCTTCAGCGCCACCCCGCTCTGCGACTCGGCCGGTGGCGTCAGCATGGAGGGCGCGGGGACCGTCACCAGTGGCGAAAGSGCTTTTTTCATCAGGTCGGCCGAGTTGATGTTCCAGGCCTCTGCCGTGATCAGCTGGGCCACCCCATTTTCCAGCTTGTTGTTGGCCATCGCCGAGGGCGAGTTGGTGACATCCATGGGCAGGTTTGGGGCATCCTTGTACAGCTCTTCCATGTCGCACAGCTCTTCCAGSGCTCCTTGGGCTCCGCCAGCAGCACCTCTACATCGCTGTCACTGGGACCCACGGCCGCTCCACGCTGCCACGAGCATCAGCACCCACATAATTTGGCCTGCAAACCACAAACATATCTTAGGCACCATATAAATCTCTTTCCTAAAATAATATTTGCAACTGCCTTTAAAGAACCCATCACCAAAGAAAAGCCATTAAACGTTTCCACACTTCAAGCTAACGGCTCCACAATACAGTGTATACACAGAGATGCTCAAAATACATACAGCCCAAAGTGTTGTACAAAGAGTTTTGAAGAACTTATATTTAGCCATAAACACAGATAATTTGAGCAGCCTTAAGGACTGCCCACAGCCAAAAAACCCTCTCAGTACACAGCCTGAAAGAAGGACTCAGGATGCCCATTCTGCATTTTTAAATAAAGCTTCACATAATGACAATGCACATCAGAGCTGAGTGACAGCATATTGGTTTCACTCAACAGAAACCCCAAAACAAACATTTCTAAAAATATTGCAGCCAAAAAATATTCAACCACTGGTGAAGAAYACTTGATTCCCCTTGAATACTTGGCCTTTTTTCATCCTGAAACTGATGTGTGCAGGATCAGAAAGGAGCATGGCCAGGCAACAGCAAAGCAAAACCAATCCAAATCCCAGTGTTCACCGGTCATAGAGCTAGAGAGAGATGGTAATGTGAACCAGACACCTGATTCACTAAAGACTTAAACAAAAAAAAAAAAAAAATAGAAAACAACTGTTTCTTTCAACCAAGCAAATGGCAATTAAAAAACGGGCAGGGATGGTTTCTGTTCATGATTGTGTGAAATATGCAGCCTGCTTCCCTTGAAGATCAACACTTGCCTCCCCTTGTGAAAAAAAACCAAAACCACAACAAATCAACGGCACTGCACATCCATTTATTTAGAAGGATAAGTAATTTCTGCCCTGTGAGCTGCTGCCAGCAGATTTTGGCTGATGCCTGGCTCTTCACCTGGTGCTGCCCAKGCCTCTTCTGAAGTGTGCAGAGAATTTTGCCGTRGTAATAATCACCATGGAAACTTGTCCAGTTTCACTCTGTTACCATGGAAAGCACTGGCGCACCCCAAATGTGCATTTTTCACCTGCACACGGCTGAATCCTGCTCCCTGTGAGCAAATGGTGTGCCATCACCCCTGCCCAGCTCCCCAGGCCAAAGCACCTCCCCATGTCCTGCGGGCTCACGGGCACTGGGATGGGAGGGAGGGCAGCATCACTCTGAAAATGAAACTGGTGGAGGATCCCAGCTTGGGGATGTGTCTGTGTTTAGGGGTATGGAAAGAATGCCTTAGTGCTGGTGCTTATAGAAATGATTTGCTGGCATAGGCCTTTGTAAGACCAACAAACCTGCAAARAGGCCAAGGACAAAGGGAAAAACCAAAACCCCACAAACAGGCTTAAAGAATGTCCRAGGCAAAGAAGTGGGAAATCTCCTAAATATCTCCTGAGACCTGTAAAGCCTTGGATTTGGCAGTGAGATACTACCGTSAGCACAGGACTACCTACAGAAATGCCAAGAGTTGACAGCAGAAGCTGGTTGGATGAAATACTAATAATTTATCAGGCACATTTGAGTTCTTTAAAAGGATTTTTAAAAGTAAACAGATGAGTCATTTATTTTCCCCTCCTGCTGCTGGCTTAARGAGAGTAATTCTGGATTCTTCCCATTTTGTGAAATGTTCTACACAGAAGATTCACAAATATAGGGTTGGGATTTTTATTTGTTTCCTTTTTTCCAGAGCTGGCTGAGACAAATTACAGGAAGGCAGAAATGCCCAAGCACTGAAAACAGGAGCAAAAATCAAATTCCTTATTCATAAAGTGGCAAGTATCAGTAAGAAAACCATTAGGCCAGTGTTGTTTTCAAAAAAAGAAGAGCAATTGTTTCTAAAAATAAAGACAATGAGGAGACAGCTCAGCAGATTAGACTGAAAAAAAATAGACATCATCATTTGTGTTAAGGAATTAAAAAGCGATTTTCTGCTGCTCCTCTATAATCTCTCCCTCCCTGTTTTTCAATGACCATTTCAAACCCTTGGCCTCTGCAGTGCACAGCAGCATCTYTGCTCTTGCAGCAAGTGTTGTGCAGATGACACTGGCACATCCCGATGTTTCTGTTTGCTCGGGAAGTGTGAGATTGCGGTGTTTTCATTGGGAATTAATGATCCAGCAGGGACGGGAAATGACCCCCTGTTCCCCTGGCAAACCCATTTAACACCGAGAAATGGAAAAATTAGGATGAAAATTCTGCTGTGTAAGAGACTTGAGGGATCAGCATGCTGTGGGGACCCATGGAAAGAGAGACAGATCACTGCTGAAGATGAAAGTATAAAACATAATAAAATCCCTCCACTGCTGCTTTAAAAGGTGACAGGGCTGGAGGCAGAGGAAATTTTGAGATGAGAGAAAGAAGAGCTCATCTATCACCAGACACCTTCGAGAAATGCCTGTAGGCTTGGCTGGTTTGTTTAAAGCACAGTCAAATATTGTTTTCCACMCTGAATCCTGTATTTGCCTGGGATGTGTAAATAGAAGTTGCTGGGCTCGAGGTCACTCCGCTGGCAGGGCCCCAGTGTGTGAGGGGAAGGAGACAAGAATGATCAGGTGCAGCCCTTGACCCAGGTTTATGTTTTTGGGGTGGATTTTCCCCTCCCTCACCTTTCCTATGTGGAAGTTTAACTTTCTGTACTTCCAGTACACCGCTTCTTGAGCATGTCATCACTACAGGAAAAAAAAATTAACATATATATAAAAACATATATACATACTTAAAATTATTTCCTGATCCTGCCCACAGCCTGCTGCCTGGCAGTAGCTGGCTGCCAGGTACAGTGCAGTCCTGCTCCCTAAAAAGCTATTTTCAGTTTCATTTGGGAGGCAATGAAGAGCTGCTAAACACTCGTTAGACTAAACACCTATTACCCAGGTCAATAACAGGCAGAGCGAAAAAGATCCAAGTCCCCAAGACTCAAATGAGGAAACTCTGAAGATCCGAGATCAAGAGACAGACTGAAGTAGTCCAAAWGTGTTTTGTAGTTCCTGGACTCCTTTTTTATGTACGTACATAGCRTACACAGCACAAATCCTAAATCCACACGGAAGGGACTGAAACAAAAGTAAATTTTCAGTATTGGTATTAACAGTGATAGGTTTACTCCTCCTTTAATAAAAATCAACCTGAAGTGTGTGGGGTTTGGGAAGTTTTTTGGGTCTTTTAAAATTGCTGCTTCACTACACAAATTATTCAGTTACCCAGTTTTTAAAATAATTTAATGTACCTAATATACATAAAAGAGGGTAACAGAATCTAGAGGAAGTGCCTTAGCCTTCCTCTGCCTACCATATCTCAGTCTTGGAGAATCAATTTCACTTTCCCTACTTATCCATTTTATATTTAATTTGCTGTTTAACTGAAAAAAAGCCTKCAAAACTGAAACAAGTCCTACTGTAAATAACCCGAGCTTTCCCATGGGGTGCTGATAAGAGCCAAGTTCATGGCACTGTGCACTGATGTGTGTGACTGTACAGGAAAYGGTATCTTAGCTATACACAAATGCCTTGAAAGGGCAGTGATAAGTCCAGCTTATTTCTGTTATCTCCTGCTGATGGCTGTGCAGCAGACTTTTCTCAGGGCTGCTTTCTGTGGGGCTGCAGCAGAGCTCTCCCTGTGCTCTGCCTGCTCGTGCCTCGTGTCTGCTCTGAGCTCAAACTCACACTGCAAAAAGAGCTCTGTCTGTGGGATGCCTGCCTCAGTATCTCCTGGAAAAACAGGGCTTCCCTTGAGCATAAACGGTAACAAACAGAAAATCAGCAATATTGACTTAATGGAGCTGCTTGGGGACAAAACTGTGGTTGGATATGGACTTCAAAGTTTTGCCAAAACTTGTTGCTTGATGTCACCAATACAACCACTTACAAATCATCTTCCATCTTACAAATTTTGGTCTCCTTAGTTTYAGCCATACACAAAGGCTTTACCATATTTTTAGTGTTTTGTTGCTAGAATAGAAAAAAATGTGTTTGAATAAAGTGAGCTTTCATATACCAAACACATGGAACTATCACTACACAAATAACATACAGGTGGGCTCTCCCRTACGTGCAACCCACAGATTATTTCAGCAGCATTTGCCTCTCCCACTTCCCACTGATTGATCTGTTCATGGAGGACTGACCATCCTGGCTRCCATGGGTGTGCTTTTAGTGGTGTAATCCTCAAGTACCAAAGGGCAAAGGAGTAATCAGCTCCCAGCTCGTGGGCTTGCCTTTTCTCTGGGAGTGCAGGGGCACCATGAGCTCCACTGGGACCTGTCCCCACTTGCAGAAGGGCTGATGGTGAGGTGTTCAAGGTATGGGGCAGGCAGAGCAGACCCACAGGACATTTCTTAGGACAAGCTGGCCTTCACCCTCCTGCCAGCTCACAGCTGGACCCCAAATGCAGTCTCACTGCCTCTGGGAAAGGGGTTCAATGAGCCCTGCTTTGTCATCCCAAAAGAGGAATCACTGGGCATGCATTCCTCTGTCTGCTCTAAGGGGCACCAGGGAGGAATCCTGGTTTAGCTGTGCCCTCTTCCACCTCAYTGCCCTGAATGAAACATCCAACAGCTCCGTGGTAAGATTTAGGAGGTGCCATTCCAAATCGATTGAGGGCAAGGAGAGAAAGGCATAGGAAGGATGGGCAGGATTCACTCAGAGAGAGGAGGGAGCGATACACCAGGGTATCACTGCCACTATGAAAATTACACCCACAGCCTCTTCTGTCCATCCCTCTGCACATCTCCTGCTCACCACACACCCGTGGTACTTCCTACTCTATGGAAGCTACTCCGTGGAGGATGCTACAAAGGAGCAGTTACAATAAGCATCCCTTCAGACAACTTCAAAAGATGCTGCAGAAATAAGGCTCCAGTGCAACTCATGCACAGGTTTATTTCCCACTGCTGCACTGTGGATCTTTCTGAGAAGCAAAGATATTTGTGTCAAGGCTCCCATCCAAGCTGTTAAACCCTCGGGAAATGGGAGAGAAAGGAAATCATGACAGCAGTGCAAAATGGCACGTTATAGATGGGGCATTGACAATATGTATACACTGCTTCACACAGCACAACCGTTCTCAAATGCAGCAGCCTGACTAACTGATCCTACTTTGGTCTTTTAAATAGTTCAGTTGAATAAATACCACAGCATCTGCCTATTGCACAGGCTAATCGCCTGCAAAGAGCAYGTTTGAGTCATATATTTGCTAACTATATTGCTGTTGTCAACAATTTGTAGTTAGCAATCCATTCTGAGGAGAAGAAGACTCACTTCTTTCTCATTTAAAAACAAATCAGAGCAATTGAAAAAAAAAAAATCCTGTCATGGGCCTGAAACCAGTGCGTTCACTCCCAAGGGCAATATATACAACACAGACAATAAATGCTGTGGAAGGAATAGAACATTTGCCTGACAAATTTCAACCTGTTGTGAATTTTTATATCCAATTTGAAAGCCTCACAACTGCCCTACATTTGCAGAGGAAACCATGACGTAGCCTGAGCGTAAGGGAGATGGCACTTGCTGCTGTACTGCTGGATGCCTTTTCCCTTCCACTCCTTTCACAATCTATTTCACTAATTGGCTGTAACATTCAACTGATGGGCTCTGCTTCCAAAAGGACCACCACTCACACTGTGTAACTATCACATGTAAGCCAGCACTATARAAACMGGGCTACCTTGAAATTATTTGAAAYTGATCTTGCTATTCCCAAATCTTCAATATTTCTCGTATCTGCAGCATATTCCTGCTCCTGGSGTCTCTGAACTGTCATGCTTGGAGGAACCTTGCACCAAGTTTCTGAAAATAAAACCTTTATAGTGGTAGTTTATTTTTTATCCTTGGTATTGTACACAAGTGCCTGAACAGCATCAACTAGCTTAGCTTCCAGTAAGCTGAATATATCTCTGAGGTGGAGACAGTCCGTGGAAATCTGATGTATCAAACCTGAGATGTGGAGGACAAATATMAATYTGCCAGCCATAATTACTGCTGAGTSACRTGTTCAGTGATGTCCCTTCAACCCAGCTACGGCTTCTGACTTTTGTGCTCCCAATTTCTGTTCAAACTGGCAAGACACGTYACTGTTTCTGCAACTGTATTAGTACCTATAGAAACCAGCTTTCCTCTGTACAGCTGGCAGTGTGCAGGTGTCTCCTGCAAAGCATGATGTTGTCCCTCGGGATGGGGACGTGTTGGGACAGTGCCCAGCCCTGAGCACTGGGAAGCTGCTGCCTGTACAGCCCTGGGGCACTGTATTCTCACAGCACCTCCCAAACCAAACTGGAGGGCTCTTTGCTCCTGAAAAGGTCACTGCACTGCAGTGCACTGCCCTTTCTGTCCCTCAGCCCCATTCTGCACCACTCAGAATCACAAAGGGATTGAGGCACCTCTGGAGGTTCCCTGGTCCTACAGCCCYGTTCAAGCAGGGCCACCTACAGCTGTGTGCCCTGGATGGTGGCCAGAGGGCTTTTGAGTATCCCCCAAGGACAGAGAGACCCCACAGCCTCCCTGAACAGCCTGTGCCAGTGCTKGGTCACCCTCACAGRGCACAAGTGTTTCCTGATGTTCAGAGGGAACCTCCTGGGTTTGTTTGTGCCCATTTCCTCTCATCCTGCCCCTGGGCACCACTGAAAGGATCCTGCTCCATCCTCTGCACCCTCCCTTCRGGTACTTTTAGGCATTGATGAAGTTTCCCCTGAGCCTTTTCTCCARGMTGAACAGCCTCAGCTCTCTCAGCCTGTCCTCCAGGAGAGATGCTCTAGCTCGTATCTTGGTAGCTCATGCTCAGTCTGGTGTCCAGCAGGACACCCAGCTCCTTTCTTGCTCAGCTGCTTTCCAGCCTCTGGCACGTACTGATGCTKCTCCCCAGACGAGAGCTTTGCATTTCTCTGTGGCAAATGTCAAAGGCTCCTGCCAGCCCATTTCTCTGCCTGTGATGTCCCTCTGGATGGCAGCACGACCCTCYGATGYATCAGCCACTCCTGCCAGTTTTGTGTGATGTGCAGATCTGTGCAGGAACGCTGTGCCCATCACCCAGATCATGAATGAAGAGGCTGAGCAGGACTGGAGCCAGCAGTGACCTCTGCAGTGTGACCGAACTGGGCTTTGTGCTGCTGAGCTGTCCCAGAGTCTGAGCCACTCTCATCTCTGTGTCTGTGAGGGACACTGTGACAAAGCTTTCCTCAATAGCCACTGCTCCATTCTCATCTGCCACGCTTTCTTCTCATACAGCAGGGCAGCTTCCCACAGGGAAGGCAAACTGACAGTGGACTGAGAGGCTAAGAAAGTCAAAACTAAAACTATGTGAGGGGAAGACTGAACTTACTCTAGGGAACTGTCTTGGGTCAGAGCTCCTGAGGTTTACKATACCTTAACCTCCATGTGCACCCATATATTTACTTTTGTAGTAAGATCATAGGAAGAATGTGGATTCATGCTAGCATTCTTAGGCTCAAAAAGTGAAGTGCATGATTTTCCTATGGGAAAAAATATTTTAAAGAATTTTGCTTGTCATTAAATATCCCATTTAACTGATTATTTAGTATCATTTTCAATCAAAACATTATATATGCCAGCAAAGCAAAGAAAAATGAGCTGGTTTGAGTACACAGAGCTAAACAAAACAAACAAGAGAGCCCTTACTTTACAGTAAATTTTAAAACCCACGCATTTTGTTTTCCCAGCAATCAATACACCAATGATAACAAGAGGGAAAGGATACCAATTAAACATAATTGCCAGCCCGGCTTCCCCCAAAACCTGAAACAGAAAGCACTCAGTGTCAGCCTAATAAAATATTTGTTCCTTTCACAGTCAAGTGCTTTATTAAACAGCCTGTAAAGCAACTCCGTTCTTACAAAGGATTTCCAAGTTTGRTATCAATGAAATTACTTCAAAGTCTCCTTAGTTCCCCAGTGGAGGTTTTTCCTTGCTCTCTGTGTCCCGATTCTCTCCACTGATCCCARGCACAGATATTTTTACTGCATTCACCTGATCTTTTCCAGCACTGGATGRGAATCAGTGTGGCAAAGGCTGCACCCACTGCCCATCTCTTCTTGCTGATGTGACTCTGTCTTGTTCTGGTAAGAGGGACAGGGGCACCACTGGGGATGAGTTACCAGGTCTCAGCCAAGAGGATAGTGAGTTTAAGTTGAAAATCAGTTCTTAAACTGCTGTGGCACTTTTGCAGGCAGAACATCTGACTTTTCCCTGTTATGCAAACATGGTTTTGACCCCTTAGTCTCTCAATTTCACAGAAGTCAAGCACGCCAGACCATCCCCTTGCGGGGTAAAGCAGCTTCAGCAGCTCAAACCCCAGAGATGCCATGAGGTGCCACCAGTGCCACACACACCCTGAGAGACCCAGCCCTTCAGACCCACTGCAAACCCTTTCCCATCCACTCCAGTTCAAAGCCACTTTTTCTTGGTACAGACAGGGCCGGAATAGGGCTAACCTCAGCTTTATTACRTTTTAAAGCCATGGGGTTAGAATAGCAAATTCCAACACTTCTGTAACTCATCTTAAATCAACTGAAAGCCACATTTTCACATAGCCTCTCATTGTCCTTATATGGCCTGGCTTAAATAAATAAATAATGAGAACTAAAGCAAAACCAAGTGAAAAAAAATGAACCTTCCAGCTCACAGATCCTTTCTGGTGATGCACAAATGCTCTTGCCTAAGAACATGGGTAAGGATGTGATTAACCACATACCTGTTTATCACCCAGCCTGCCACCATGGGCTAAAAGGACCAAATCYTTTCAGCTGCCCATAGCCCTGATGGCTCTGGTGACACAGATCTATGCCCCAAATGACAAGATTTAGACAAGGTGAAGAGCTGGCAGTCAACAACAGACTCATCAGCCTCCTTATGTGAGAGAGGGTCTCACTTGGGAGCACAGGCAGATAGGAGGGTGCAGGGGTTTGGGGTGTGCCTGGGGAGCCAAAGGATGGAGGAATCTTCCATTCCTCTGTGCAAAAGATGGTTTTTGAATACTCTGCCCTTCCCCACCAGCATGAGCAACCAAATCCTCCATCAGCTTGCCACTTCAACATCAAGTTTATGCTCATAGTTTCAGATTTATTAGACTGACTCTCCTTCTCTCCTTCTCATCCCTTTTATAAACCAAGCTAAACATTTCATCAACTACACAATGGCACTAATCCTCAGCAGAAAGTATGCACACAGCAGATTTCAAGCATTCATGCACCACCTTATCTCATAATGTGTGGATGGAAAAAACTTTGAAGAAAAAAGGCCCCTTATTTTCATCCTTGCTAATTTTTTAACCACTGCAAGAATTTGTTTAAGAGACAGAAAAATGCAAGACTACTGTGATGTGATTAAAAATGCAGCATTTTTTCTTTGAATCTCACATCATTTTACATGAGCTTTCATCACAGCAGTTGTACCAGGTGTTTCCTGGTTTGACTTTGAGGGGAAGAGAACTGACTCCTCTCCATCATGCCACGATGCATGAGATGTCAGATGAATTCTGACTGAATTCAATGTAACAGCAGCATGAGATGCAGCACGATGGTGATGATGAATGTGATGAGAAAATCTCACAACCATGACCCATTTTCCCCTCCTAGAAGCCTCTAGACTGAAGAGTGAAATATGCTTTGACAAATGGATCTAACCACAAGTAATATGCAAATAACAGAAAATACTGAAAATATGTCATATTGCATCTTAGTGCCACTGAGGTTCCCACTGCTCAGTCAACCAGTCCAGGTTATCACAGGATCATAAAATATACTGAGCTGGAAAGGACCCAGCAGGATCATGGAKTTCAGCTCCTGGCCCTGCACAGGACACCCTGTGAGCCACACCTTGTGCCTGACAGCATTGTCCAAATGCTTCTTCAATTCCATCTGGGTTGGTGCYGTGACCGCTTCTCTGAGGAGCCTTTTCCAGTGCCTACCCACTCTCTGGGTGAAACCAGAGATCCTGATATCAGGATTTCCTGGTATCCAGCCTAACTGCCCTTGACTCAGCTTCAGGCCACTGCCTCAGTGCTATCACTGGTCATGAGAGTGCAGAGATTGGTAATTGCCCCTCCACTTCCCCTTGTGAGGCTGCTGAGGACCACAGTGAGGTCTCCCCTCAGTCCCCTCTTCTTCAGGCTGAGCAAACCAAGTGATCTCAGCTGCTCCTCATGTGGCTTCCCCTCTGGACTCTCCACCATCTTCAGTACCCTCCTCTGAACACTCTCCAACAGTTTAATGTACTTTTTGTATCGTGGTGCCAAAAGCTGCCCCCAGGACTCCAGGTGAGGCCAGCCCAGTGCAGAGCAGGGCAGGACAATCCCCTCCCTGTCCCGGCGGGCGATGCTGTGCCTGATGCCCTCAGGACACAGAGACCCTCCKGGCTGCCAGGACACTGCTGGTTCATGTTCATCTTGCCACTGACAGGATCCCCAGGTCCCTTTCCACGCTGCTGCTCTCCAGCCTCTCGTTCCCAGTCTGTGCACTCAGCCAGGGTTGCCCTGTTCCAGGTGCAGAATCAGGCACTTGCTTTTGATAAACTCCATACGGTTGGTGATTGCCCATCTCTCTAATTTGCTGAGGTCTCTCTGCAATTACAGAYTGCAATAAATTGCATTACCTGTAATGCCTACAAATGTCCTACATGCATATGCACACAAGCAAGAACTTCTCTCCTGCCGGGGGCCTCATCCGCTTGACTGTGAGGTCTAACGGGCAATATTCCTTCTGGCACGTGATCAGCACAAAACACAGACCTCAGCTTGGATTCCCATGACCACTGTGACCACTCATGAGGCTGAGTGGGCACACACCCACCCTCACCTCACCCTCACCCTCACCTCACTGGGGTGGCACAGGGCTGCCTTCCCGACCAGAACAGCTGCTGCACTCCTTGGGGGTGCATTCCTCCAGTCTGCCTTCTCCTCCCTCTTCATCATGTTCTTCTGCTGCCAGAGCACTTCTAGTCAGCTTAAGTGTCAATGTTACATCTGAATTTTACTGGTTTCATGCTCTATGAACAAAGATCTTCTAGCCAGTTCAAAGTGGTCTTCGCCAGTTGCTTTGGAGAAGACTGACTGACACTGCGCTCCCAATGCATGGAGGTGAGACTGTTTCCAAACCATGCCAAGAATACACAGAAAAGTAATAATGCTCTTTGTCATCAGGGGTACAGACTGAGACTACGCACAGGAAAAGGGATGCATTCAGGAAATACAGGCAAGGCAACCAGTACTGTAAAAATAGAATTGCTATTGCAATTGAAAGTAAACTTTCCTTTCAGCAGCATTTTCCTGATTCTGTGAGCAAGTCACCATAAACATATTTCACAGATGCTTATTGCAAGAGGAAACAAGGTCAGTCCTGCACATACTTCTCCATCAAACCTTTGAGAACATACATCATGATGAGTGCAGTATACCAAATTTTGTTATTATCACCTCCCCTATCTTAATGATGGCTGCGTAGCTCCAGAAGTGAAACACAYTGCCGTAGGATATGGAGCCCCTGACATATTTACTGCAGCATTTTTCACCAGTAATTTCCACCGCAATGTGTGCTATTACGTGTTCAGAAAAACTTAGGRAAACTGCAGGATGCAGAACGACAATTACATCTTTCCCAGATGAGACTAGTACGTTAATGGATCGGCATCATCCATCACCATAGATCGTCAGTCCCCTGGGAATGTCACAGCCCACTCCAATAAATCTGACTGGGAGATTTTGTATTTGGCTGTTCGGCTCAGCCTCAGGACGCAGTTTAGCAACACAGTTCAGAGCCAGACTGTGGCTCAGCTCTCCTGGTGAGGTGATGAAGCTCTAGATGTAAATGGTCCTGCACTCCAGCATGTAAGCACTCCAGCTCATGGGCTACAGCCTGGCATTAACTCCTCACACAGTCGGTTCTTCAAAGAACTGAGTTTTGGCACRTGGATTGTGGACAGTGAAGGAAGAAAGATGACTGTAGCTTCATTCCTTTACCACCAACAACAAAGACAAGGAGATAAAAAATAAAGAAGAACACAAACCAACAGTGGAAAAAAATGCAAACCAACCTGCCAGCAGATTGCTGCAGTTCTGAAGTTAATTTTTTTTGCTGTCAATCTTCTCGATTCTTCAGGCCACCTCAGCAGACAGAGCAGACTGTCTGCCATGAAAATGTAAGGTGATGCTCTATTAGGGAAGAACATACTTCTCACAGGCTCTCCCTTTAGGAAAGCCAAACAAATAACCCACAAATAAAAACCTCCACGGCTGTACCATGTCCTAGCTTATCCTTGTAATAACAGGAGGACAGGCCTGAGGCTTGTCTCCTGCACTAATGCAAATACAGCAGCAGTGTAAGAGCACTGAGGGGAAGGTCAGCCCCACAGAAGCCCTTTTGAGAGGCAGCTCGGAGCAAGGGGTCTGAAGGCACCTTTGTCTTTCCTGTTTTATGTATAATCTCTTTCAGGCAGTGATATATTTTCCTGGTATGTTTTTCATGTAGCTGGAGCTAAGAATTTCCTTAGACTGTATGGAGTGGGGAGTGTCACAGCATTGCTACTCTCAGTGGCTGAAACCTTTTGAGTCCTCTSTTCCCTCAGGCACCAGCTCTTTCACTGACCCCACCTCACACTGGGCCAACGCCACGGGTGATGCACATGGTCCTTCTCCCTCAGCCTGGGTGTACAATGAGATGGCACCAACACCAATGCCTACTCCCACTAAGACAGGGCCACCACCAGACACAGCCCRGGAAATGGGGACAGCCCTGGGGTGTCACTCATGCCTGTCTAACCCTCTCCAGCCCCACTAGGCAGCTCTTAAGCAATYGTCCCCAGGGTGACTGACCCTCTCTCCATGGCTCGTGTGGGTGCACTGGGTATGGTCAGGGGAGCAGGAATGGACACCGAGGGCTGGAGCTGCTGCAGCTCCTGCAGCACTGAGTATCTGACAGAAGCACAACAGAGMTTGGGAGAGAAGCAAACAAGGAGCAAGTAGTTTTAACTACATAGTAATTTCATGGAATAAAAACTGCCTATAGCATGTACAAGTTGTGAGAAATGGCACATGCTTGTCTTGCCTCAGGCAAATCCTTATGTTGTAAGCTTGGTTACAAAAATGACACCCTTCTTTGCAGACAGAAACASCAAGAGCACCCAAGAAGTATGAAATATTCAGTATTTTCCTGGTGGGGTGTTTGTTAAACAAAACAGCTATGTTCATTTAGAGCTTGGTAAAGGGAGTGGACAGATGCTACCTGCAATGACTCTCTCTCATCCCTTCCAGTGGGACAGTCAGCACCTGATCTCTGCACTTGCCCCCTGCTCMAGGGCAGAACCATTGCTGACACGAAGGGCTGCTGCACCTTTCAGGTCCTGTGATGGAAAATGTGATTCAGTCCCAGACTGCCTCAAGAGACTCCACGGCTCCCGCTGGACTGTCCTGGCCAGGGATGGTCTGTGGGGCACCGAAACAGAGCCAGGGCACTGAGCTCCCAGGGACTGCTGCTGGCCTGTCTCTGCCCAGGTGAAACCAGAGAATTCTGCAATATCAGATGCACAGGAAGAACACGWCATTCCACTACAGGGGTTGCAACAGAAGCCCTGAGAGCTAAAGCAGCAACCAAGAAAAACCGCTAGTTTTCCTGCCTGTCAGTGAATGTGCTCGTGTGCCCAACTGTTGGTCGAGCTGGGTAAACATCTGGGCAGCACAAACCAAACCAGAGGAGACAGCTGTCCCCTGGAGAGCACAAACCCTGTATGACCTCAGCTGAATCCTCCCCAAAAAGGTGTCATGGTCCATAGTTCAAGAGGCTGAGCAGACAGCTTCTGGCCATGGCTGCACTGGGGAGCGTGGCCATCAGGGTCACTATAGTGACCATAAATGCTGTCAACGTGTGCTCACARCAAGAAGGCACCAGGGCTGCCCTGAACGCAGCATCCACAATTTTTCCCAAGGGGAGGACAAGTCAGGCYGCAACAACCAATTTGAATTTCCACAGCTGACTCAKGCAACTGAAAGGGCCATCCTCACASGGRACACTTCCCAGAAAACATTTAACYCAGGTTAACTCCAGCAGTCTCGAGGGATGGCAGCCCTTGGATGGACCTCACTGGCGAGGTCAGGGCCAGCACCCCCAGATCCACATGGAATGCAGTGTGGTGAATGTGCACACCCATCCTGCCACCCCCAGGCGTCCTCCACGTCCAGTGGAAAAGCAAAAGCTCCCGCAGAATGCTGCAAAAGCATGAAGAATCAATAAAATCCATTGACTTTTTGTCTGACATTAGCAATTTTACAGCTTAATGCTAGCCAGAGTAAGCAGGAGAGCATGCTCCTACCAAAAATAAATTAAAGGGGGGGAGGATGGGTCTTTGAAGATCCCGGATCACCCAGTACAATTAACGCCCAGTAAACCCTGCCCAGTCCTTACAGTGATGAAGGACGATTCAGCCCCTGCTCAGGGTGAAGGTTTTCTCCAGGACSGGGCCACCAGCACATGTTTGGGTTTAGCTGTCTAAACAGGCACTGAGGGATTAGGTCCCTGTGTGTCTTCAGCGCTAATTAAAGGTTGTTTATTATCCAATTGTTCCCGATAGCGCATATTTCTCCTTTGTGTAAACACAGCCGAGACCAATGTCTAAAATACCCCACAGAACTGGAAGTGGTGGAAAGGACCGTATTTGAGCAAGTTATGGGGTGCGAGGGACACCCCACAGGCTGCCCTGCTGGCACCAGCTCTCCCTGTCCAGAGCCACAGGAATGGGTGCTTGCCACCACGCAGAGCTGAGTCTGAACACTCCTAAGGTCCGTGAACTCCTTCCATGCTGTTTGTGACTGGAGCAGTAGTTACCAGGAGAAGTTCTGGCYCCGTTTGCACCCAGAGCAGCAGTGTTCACATGCAGTCAGATSTGGACAAGGCAGCTGGAGCACACTCCAGCAGCAGCGCCACGTCAGTACCGGAGCATCCTGGCAGCGTTTGTCACACACTAACACACAAAATGTGCATCTGGAACAATGGGCAGCATCCCTTTATATCATCAACCACTTTTTGGGACCCTAAAAAGGGCTTGCTTACCCATCCAGCATTAAACAAAGCCCTCTGGCAGCATCTTTGATATAGCCAGTGAAGRACTGGTGTCTTCTCCAGACCTTGGCTTTGCAGGGCCGGTGGGCACTGGGTGGGTTTGGCGGGSACTTGAGCCCAGAGTTTACATCAAAAAGCCACTAAAGCTGCAAACTCAGGCACCCACGCAAACAGAAATGTAACCTTATCCTGGTTGCCTATACGGTCCTGACTGTGTGTATACATTCTTAAACACACAGTTATCCCCTCTTTTTTCAAAAGGTGCAAAAGTATCCCCTCTTTTTTTCATGATGCAAAAGTTCTTCCACAAAAGGAAAAAGCAATTTTTTTCATAGGCCTCTTCGTGACTTTTAAGCTTCTGACTCCAAACTAACCAACACTTATTTCGCACGGATTTGTACATGTAATATGAAAAATTTAAATTGGTCWATGAATCTGCTTTTAAAGATATAATACTACTTGCTACCCTTGTAAATATATTGAACTATTTTTTAGTCTTTTTCTTGCTGTGTCKTACAAAGGCAACATACTGTAGTTTCAGTAGTTGCATTTTTAAGTGTGTTTATCTGGGTCACTGCTACTTACAGCATAAGAAGATTTAGTGAAGCCAGTTTAGAATCAGTCTAATGCAAAGAAAAAAATTCTTTAATTAAAACCAAAATAATTGTATTGTTTGGAGGGTAAAGATCTCAACATCATCAAATTAAAGTCTTTGGAYTGATTCAATAAGGAAATAGGCCCATAGGCAATTTAATTCAAAAGGCGCTTGGGCTTYTGGGGTTTTTTGACTTGTCACAAATTATTTCATGTAATCGGCAATTTCAGTTAGAGAAAAGAGAACTCAGAGCTTGACATCATTAGGATTTTCTTTAACGGCATGATGTAAAATCAAAAATAAGAATATGATTCCCAATTGTGGCAGTCTGTCTGGCACACTTGGAGCACTGCTGGCATGCGTGCCAGCTGCCCTGAGAGGCCACACTTCTTCCTGCGCGGTGGCTGCCACAGAAGATGGGAGAGAAGACAACCTGTTTTGATGGCATTGCTCCCAGATCCTTCTGCTAAGACAGAGAATCTGCAACGAGAGAAAACAGGCGTTCAGARAGATGTTCAGAGGCCAGAAGTGGCACCAGGCTCTGTGCATTTCCACTGTCTTGGAAAATTCCCTAAGTAAGGAAGATGTTGGTCAGGAAAGAAAAGCTGCCACTCCCGTGGAAAATTACGTGGGAGGCTGAATGGCCTGAATGGCTGAGCATGCCCATGTGATGCAAGACAACATCCCTCACATCCCACTGCCTGTCGGTGACAGGGAAGTGACTGAGAAGACAAGAACACTTCAAAGGTTCATGGAACAGTGGTTTATTTTAGCTGAAGCCTGTCTGCCATGGAACCGGGAGGACTGCAAGCGAAAGCATCCGCTCTGCATCCTGTGGCTGCTGCTGGAGGAACAGGAACAAAAGCCTTCCTCCTCTTTTCCCTTTCTGCTGAAGGGAGGAGGGCAGGAGGGAGATAACCATCAGTGCCGCRGCTGAAGCGCAGCCAGAGGATGCTGACACCGCGCTCGAGTGGGATGGGAAGTTCAGCACCTGCCCTAACCATGATCTCCATGACAGAAAGCCAAACTGCCCGTCCATCAGTGGGCTACTGGTGTGACAGAAACATGAGGTTACAGCAGCTGCATCACTCTGATCCACAGTTAATTATTCCCCATATCCAAACAGCAGCAACACGGGGAGGAAAGGAATGAGCATGTAGTCGGCAGTTTGATCCTGTTATCGACCAACTGCTAACAGAGGGAAATAACTAAGTATAAAATRTTTCATGTGTCAGAGGCAAGCAGGAAGGGTGATGGATTTTCTTCAGATTACTGGAGGCAGGAAAAGGAAAGACATAAATTATCAAAATCCCRAAGTTTTTACTTAGTTTTTTTCAACCATGGCAAATTTTTACCAGTTTTGGGGAGTTTCTTTTTGGTTTTTTTTTGGTTCCTTCARTCTATTTTTTGCTGGCAGACAGCACACCAGCTATCCACTGGATATGGTGATCTACAGCTTCAGTTTTTGGGGTTCCCATGTGACTGCAAGAGGGCAACTTCTGGCCCTTCAAGTCCTGCTACAGCAGAAGTCATCTCAGTCAGCAGGGCCAGTTACAGATCAAGACCCCAAAGGAGTAAAAAGCTCAATATCTAGCTCCCTAGTAAGAGCGGACTTATCATGGTGGTTTTTAAAGATTTATCACTTCCTTTACCCTCCTCCATACGCACAGTGAAGAAAATCTGTTTTAAACATGTGACATGCACGATTTCCATTAGAGAGTAAATTTGAAGGATAAATGAAGAAAAAAGGGAGCTATTATCAACCCAGAGACAATCATTRTGCTGATGAGCAAGCCCAAGCATCTGAACATGTTTTTCAGCCTATTTACTAGATCAGGTTGCCGCGCCATTCTTCAGATGGTCTGAGATCACTGGAACCTCTKTCCTTAAAAGTAGGGCTATAAGAAGTAATTAAATGCAATCTTTGGGTTTGTGCAAGTAGGCATAACGGCTTTCTCCACAAGTGCCTTGGAAATCTGCTGCTGGTTCTTATGGAAAAACAGATTTGGCCCTAACATCAGGTCCCCAACTTCAGGCTGTGAAGCTCTATGATCAGCTTGGTGGGATTCTGGGGAAACAGCCTCAGAAAGCTGTGCTGGATCAACCCCAGAGAGGCAGACACCTTTGCAAGCAGGTCAGACACCAATCCTGCAGAAACCCCAAAAAACTGATGCAAGGGGCAAAAAAGAGAAGGAAAGATGCAGAGCTCCTGACATCTGTATTGCAGAACTGTGGGGACCACTGAGCTGTCTCCAGATCAAAGAAMCACTTGATAGCAGTCACCAAACGCCTTCTAGCAGAACATCACCACTCATCTCAAACTTCACACATCCTCCCAAGAAAGGCCACTATGCTGACACGTTTCATGATTTATTCCTAGAACTAGCTGCAACGGAAGGAAGTGGCAGCACATGGAAATGTGGCACCRGCAAGAGTTTGGGGAATCCAAATCTAGAGATGCACACGGTGCTGATGTGAAAAGCGGAGATGGTGCAAGGTACAAGACACAGAGTACTGGGCATTAAAAAACCAACCAAACAGAAAACCCAAACAAAATAACCCACTCCCGCCCCCCAAAYGAAAGTATGTATGACTGCTGTAGGGAAGATGAAGAGGTGAATGGAGGAAGAAAACCAAGAGTTGCTGACCCAAAAGAAAAGATGAATGAAGCTTCAGAGAGCACCASAAGTAGAGGTGGTGAAAAACTGACTTTGTCAGGGAAGATACAGAATGCAGATACAAATGAAGAGCGGCTGTGCAGTGCCCTTAGATTGCAGAAATTAGACTGCTTGAGGGATGACTACTCTGATTCTAAAACAATTGCCAAAGATGGATGAAAAATCCCTCTGACCACAATGGAGGAAGCGATCCATTTTCATAACTCTGAAAGTTGGAGAACAGGCGTGTCTTGATCACACCACAGAAAGCCAGGTCATGTAACAGGTGTACTTGGGCAGACAATGCTCTTTTACAGACCTCCAGGGGCTCTTCACAATTCACCTGTGAAGGTCTGATTTGGACTGAACGCTCAAACAAAGTGAGTGGCAAGCAGTGGAGTCCCAAGGTGCCTCCAAAGTGTGATCTGCAAAACTGTTCTCAGCTAAAATTTCAGGAGCTGCGTTTGTGTGGAATGAAAATATATTGAGAACAATGTTTAAGGCTCTTGAAGAAAAATATTCAGTCAATCCCATACAAAACCTGCCTTGTAGTTTGTCTTCTAGAAGGAAAGAAAATTACACTGACACCATTCCTAAGCAGTAGCATTTCTTACGATGACCAAAAATCAACTTTAAATTTATATTGTCTCTTATTAAGCCATTAAGAAATTTCTATCATTGCCTTGAAGCCACAAATTCCTGGGGTCTCCCTGGACCCACTTTATGCTTCAAATTCTCAAATCAGCACAATAGTGAAGATTATTAGAAAATCTGTGTTATGCTGCAGCCAGTAAACACCACAGAGAGCAACCTGAGATTTATGACACACGGTTGTAAGATTTGACAGACAGCCTTCAACCTGAGAAATAAGGCAATGGAAAATGGAGTCTGAAAAACAAACAAAATATATTCCCAAGTCAAAGCATAAAGAACCTGAAAGAGCCAAAGAAGAGTCAATACAGATACTCAATTTCATTATTTTGATTTAATAAAATTCTTTGGATAGTGTTGCTTGCTCAGTACAAGCATAGAAATTGTAATGGCAAATACTGTAGTGATTTATGGATTGAAAAGTTGTCTGATTTCATTATGCTGCTAAATATAACACTGCAGATACCTTCTCTTGGAAAGCTATTTCTAAATTGCTACATCAATATTAAGATAATCAAAATTGATATTTACCTTTTACAAGAACAGCATGTGTCTATATGTCCACATGARTATGCACACACACACAAACGTTTTTAACATTTCTCTATTATTTCAGGAATACATGTTATAGGAACTGCTGATTTACCCCAAAAAAAGCTATGCAGTTGCAAGGTGCCCAGTCCAGGACATTTTTACAAAATTGTAAGATTAAGTCAAACAGAAGTACCCAGCAGAGATGCAGTTCAATCATTTGTTATTCCAGACTTACAAAGGTGTAACTTCACCTTCAGTTTACAATTACATAATTGATGGATAAATCACTGAAGCCCTAAGATACACAGACCAACCCTTATGTTAACTCTATCTATATTTTTCAGCTGGAACAGACCACGGTAAATAATTTTTAACTAAACTTTGCCTTTCACTCATGGCTTTGCAACAGAAGTACAAAGCGGTGTGTTAAGGCACATTTCAGGTGCCAGAGGCCACATGCCATTGTCCACGATATCTGTGGGATGTTGGGAAGGACAGGGAAGCAAAGGATGTGCGACAGCACCAGTGAAGGAGAGAGGGACAGAAGTGAGGAGTCAGTGTGGCCAGAGAAGGGCAACGATGTCCCTCACAGAATGGAGCCTGGTGTCCCCACGGATCCCTGCCTACAATGCGCTGTGCCACACGTCCCTCCAGGCTGTCCCCAAGCGATCCCGCCCGGCTGTCCCCAGAGGGTCCCTCCCGGCTGTCCCCAGAGCGATCCCTCCCGGCTGTCCCCAGAGCGGTCCCTCCCGGCTGTCCCCATGGCGATCCCTCCCGGCTGTCCCCATGGCGATCCCTCCCGCCTGTCCCAGGGCGATCCCTCCCGGCTGTCCCCATGGCGGTCCCTCCCAGCTGTCCCCATGGCGATCCCTCCCGCCTGTCCCCAGAGCGATCCCTCCCGCCTGTCCCCATGGCGGTCCCTCCTGGCTGTCCCCAGAGCGATCCCTCCCGGCTGTCCCCAAACGATCCCTCCCGCCTGTCCCCATGGCGATCCCTCCCGGCTGTCCCCATGNACAGCACCAGTGAAGGAGAGAGGGACAGAAGTGAGGAGTCAGTGTGGCCAGAGAAGGGCAACGATGTCCCTCACAGAATGGAGCCTGGTGTCCCCACGGATCCCTGCCTACAATGCGCTGTGCCACACGTCCCTCCAGGCTGTCCCCAAGCGATCCCGCCCGGCTGTCCCCAGAGGGTCCCTCCCGGCTGTCCCCAGAGCGATCCCTCCCGGCTGTCCCCAGAGCGGTCCCTCCCGGCTGTCCCCATGGCGATCCCTCCCGGCTGTCCCCATGGCGATCCCTCCCGCCTGTCCCAGGGCGATCCCTCCCGGCTGTCCCCATGGCGGTCCCTCCCAGCTGTCCCCATGGCGATCCCTCCCGCCTGTCCCCAGAGCGATCCCTCCCGCCTGTCCCCATGGCGGTCCCTCCTGGCTGTCCCCAGAGCGATCCCTCCCGGCTGTCCCCAAACGATCCCTCCCGCCTGTCCCCATGGCGATCCCTCCCGGCTGTCCCCATGGCGATCCCTCCCGGCTGTCCCCATGGCGATCCCTCCCGGCTGTCCCCATGGCGGTTCCTCCCCACTGTCCCCAAGCGATCCCTCCCGGCTGTCCCCAGAGCGGTCCCTCCCGGCTGTCCCCAAGCGATCCCTCCCGGCTGTCCCCATGGCGGTCCCTCCCGCCTGTCCCCAGAGCGGTCCCTCCCGCCTGTCCCCATGGCGATCCCTCCCGGCTGTCCCCATGGCGGTCCCTCCCGGCTGTCCCCAGAGGGTCCCTCCCGCCTGTCCCCAACGATCCCTCCCGGCTGTCCCCAGAGCGATCCCTCCCGGCTGTCCCAGAGCGATCCCTCCCGGCTGTCCCCAGAGCGGTCCCTCCCGGCTGTCCCAGAGCGATCCCTCCCGGCTGTCCCCAGAGCGGTGCCTCTGCGGCGTGCCCTCGACAGCCACAGGTCCCACGGCTCCCACAGCTCACACAGCCCAGGGCTCCCACAGCCCCAGATCTCGCAGCCCTGGGCTCACACAGCCCACGATTCACATAGCCACAGCTCCCATGGCTCACACAGCCCACGATTCACACAGCCACAGCTCCCAGGGCTCACACAGCCCATGGCTCACACAGCTCCCATGGCTCACACAGCTCCCATGGCTCACACAGCTCCCATGGCTCACACAGCCCATGGCTCACACAGCTCCCATGGCTCACACAGCTCCCATGGCTCACACAGCCCATGGCTCACACAGCCACAGCTCCCAGGGCTCACACAGCCCAGGGCTCACCCAGCCCACACTCCCGGTCACCAGGGCAGAAACCCTTCAGAGGGGCATCTGAAGAAGGACTGGACAGAGAGAGGATAACGGGGACAGCAGCTCCAAGGACACGGCCCTGTCCTCTGCAGAACTGGCGGAGGGAGCGCACGTTCACCTCATAAATAAACCAGGCCTCATCCCCATTTCTGCTCGCCATTGCAGGAGCTCACAGGCGATCCTTTGCCTTGTCCCCCTCCATCACTGTCACCAGGAACAACAACTGGCACTTATCAGCAGACATCTCTGAGAAGGAGTGACTTCAGGACACAGTGTCCTTCCCCAGTCCCTTGAACCCTCCAGACAATTTACAATACTGTCACTCGTACATATTCCCTCCTCATCTGCGCAGCTCGTCTCTAAATTTAACACACTGCTTTCTAAATAAAAGTCCTCTAGAGTTCTCACAAGACCTTGATGATAAGCCGTTTTATTGATATTCCAGTTCACTTTTCAAAATATTTGCAGATTATARGATAAATGGTGTTTGCTTTTATCTCCTCTTCAGGAGATAACGGTTGGGTAACTTATGATACCCAGATGAAAATTTATTGGTTAGGACCRGGGAAAGCAGATCCTTCCCAAAATTAGCCTTTGACCCAGTTAGTCTTTCATAAACAAGCAATGATTTAAAAAATCCTCAGCAGATAAGATGTTTGCAGCCCCAGGATCGACTTGCATGAATGTTAGAAGCTGTAAGCATAACAAAGCTGCATCAGCCATATTTCACAGCACCAAAASGATGAAAAACTACGGAGAACTTCCGTAATGAAATGTCAAAGCCAACTAGCTTCACTACAGCTAATCCGCAAATCTTGATGACAGTGCAGATTACCCGGCCTGCTAAACTGACAAGCGCCCAAGGACACTCATCTCCCAGGGATTACACCTCCATTTCGGTTTGCCTTCTTCCCAGTTATGTGGAAGAGCCCTGGAGGAAGCAAGTTTCAGCTCATCTATTYCCTTCTGAGGGTTTTCAGTACACCACCCATCTTAAAGCATCAAGCAATAACAGCAATATACACACACAGAGACAGAGTCCCAAATATTGACATTCCTGTGCGATAGGCCGCTCAGCTGCAGATGCCAGGCGGAAAGCTGCTGACAGATGCTGCAGCATAAACCTCCTAAGAACCTTCAGGTTTGGCGACAAAATCCGCTCTTCCCTATCCATGCTGCCCTGATGCTTGGATCTAAATAACACCCAACATGAGAGACTTATTTTTTTCTCACACTGGCTATCTATAGAAAATCCTTTTTTGTAAGTCTCTGTTGTGCAGCTTCTGAATGTCAGGCCCAGCAAATCAAAACATTTTATTGTAATTTCATATTGTTTACTTTTGTGAGGCAGGATCTTGGCAGAGACGAGTGTTTCCTCCAGGGACAAGGAGGATGGGGCTGGGAGGAGGGGAGGATGGAGGGATGGAAGGAAGCATTTTAATGCAGACTTCCTCATTGTCTGCTTTAACAGGGACCTGGCTGAAATACAAAGGAAGAGACAAATAAGACCTTGGCTACAAATTTAGAGACCCCAGAGAGTGGGTGTGAGGATGCTCCAGGTCCAGCCCACTCAGGCAGTGACAACAGAACAGGGAAACAGCACAGCACCAGGGCAACGTCGCCAGCCCCAGCCCACCAGCCAGTGCCCCTCACTCAGCCAGCTTGGGAGGGTCCTGGGGTCCCCTTGGAGGACACAGTCCAAAGGGCTGGGGCCAGCTTGGGATGGTCCTGGGGTCCCCATGGAGGGCACAGTCCAAAGGGCTGGGGCCAGCTTGGGAGGGTCCTGGGGTCCCCATGGAGGGCACAGTCCAAAGGGCTGGGGCCAGCTTGGGATGGTCCTGGGGTCCCCTTGGAGGGCACAGCCCAAAGGGCTGGGGCCAGCAAGGAGCAGGGAAGGACAGCCTCACCCAGGTTGTTCCCACTGTTTCCACACATCCCTGCAAAGCCAGATACTCCTGGATCCTTGCCCAGACCCTCCTCCTCCCTCTATAGCCCCAGACCTGTGTGCAGGTTTCCCTCCAGGAAAGATGGCACCACCCAAGAAYGTATTTCTCCATGAGGACCCTCCCACTATTCCAGGATGGGGAGGAGGAGGCTCCTTGCACCTTTCTGCTCARGGACACTGGAAAACACCAGTAAATCCACCACAGACATCTGTTTTTCACTGTATGTTTCCAGATTKGATGCACAACATTCAAAGGTTTGGGTAAGCAATACTTACATTGATGAGACCTGATTTAAAGGCTTTAAGTTTGGGGAACAAGGCATTTGTAACAGGTCACATTCACACTCCTCACACGTATGTGAGTCTGCTGCTGAAGCAATGATCCTCCAAAGAACCTGCAGGACACGTGCATGGTGCCAGGGCAGCAGTAGGGCTGAAAGCACTTTTATTGACTTTATTCTGTCCCCAGCTGTCTCACCTTCTTTAGTCCTGGATTCTTTGGGCTGCCCCACATGATACAAAGTCCCAGAACACRTGGAAGGAGCATGATGCCTTGACCTCTGGAGCCGCCGTGTCYCCAGGACCACCCGTCACAGGCAGACACAGCGCCAGCTCCTGCTCCCGCTGGGTGCCTGGCAAACCTCAGCACAGTCCAGCTGCCAGCTCGCTGCTGGGCATAACAAATCTCCCGTCCTTCGGCATCGCCTCTCCCTCCTTCTGACGCCTTGTTTTGGTAGAAAGCAGTTCACAAAGACCTTTACACAAACTCACCCAACGACAACTGCTTTATTACGTAAAATGATTCACTGCTGTTTAAAAATCCCACAAACAGGAGCCCTCACCGACTTTATAACCGACTTCCCACGAAGACTGAGGCCAGCGATGGCTAATGCTCCGTCTGGCATCGACTCCCTGTGAATATCTCAGCAATAACAACTGATAGCAGGGATCGGAGCCTACACATCATCTCCCTGCTTGTACATAAATTCCCTGTAAAAGGATTTCAGCATCCTCACACTGCTTCTTCCCAAGCGTTCAGGCTCTTAGAGCCAAGTCAGCCAGACAGAATGGTGCCACGCAACTACAAACAATGCGGGACAATTTTTTATTACAATACACGGCATGATTCTTTCTAAAAGCACTGCCAGTAATTTGTAGTGTGTAAAAATACACATTCATCATAAAGAGGTTAGCTACTAATTTCTGCAGCTTAATTTYTTCTTAAGGGCACCAGCCCATTTTTCAATTAAGGCAGGATAATATTATTAATCATAAAAAATTGCTGATGTGTAAAATTGTTTCCTTTCTAGCTAGCATTGGCTGAGAGACATCGGATATGCTGCTTCTGAATAGTCTAACTTCGTGGCAGCATGGAAGCTGCATCATCCTTTTTGGTGAGATTTCATGCTGCTCCCAGCCTCAGCCATGGGGAATGGCACATTCCTCACAGAACATATGGACCCACGTGTCCACTGCATCAGGTGCCCGCTGGTAGCAAGGAGCCCATGGATGGAGATTCTCATGATAATATAGCAGTGTCCACCATCAGGCAAAGCAGCTCCATGCCAAGAAGGTGCTTTATTGGTCTCTCTTGCCTGAGCATTTCCAGGGCACTGTATTTTAACACATCCTGAAGAGAAAGAGGTTTCTGCCCCTTCCCTCGATTTTCTGTGCTAAATTTGGTATTATGGGACCCTCTGATGAGGTCATAGGTGCTTTCTCTTTAATGTTTTCCCCCTTTCCTCTGCTGCTGAATGGATCTGCCTAATTCTGACCAAAATAACTGCACATATTCCCTTCAGATGGGGCCACCAAAAGCTGAATGCAAAGAAGAGAATTTAAGAAACAACATAAGCCCTATAGAWCAGTATGCTATGAATAACAAAACCTCTCCTTGCCATATAGTCAGAAAGGGAGATTGCTAGACTGTGACTTGGCAGGATCCAAGAAGATGCTGCAGAGGTGTGGGCGTGCCAGCATCCTGCAGCAGGACGGCAGCTCCCTGCCAAGGCACACCCTGGTACACGGCCCCAAACTGGGGCTTCTCAGATCAGCCCTGGTGAAAATGCCCCACTCCACCCAGGCCAGAATGTTTCAGGTGGACAGGAGGGGACTGGCCTGTGCCCTGGCCTCGCTCCTGTAGCAGCCATGAGCTCCAGGAGTCCTCCATGGGACACAGGCAGGAGCACCCAGGAAGGAGCAGGGCTGTGCCAGGCACCTCTGTGCTGGAGCCACGAATTGAACCTCCAGCAGGTTTGCTAAGGGTGATGGAGCTGGAGGGAGCCTGTCTGGCTTCTGGCACAGGTGCCTGACATGTACTTCAGTGGCGCAGATCCAGACAAAATGCCTTCTTTCCAGTCATGTGTCCAACCCTTTTTCCATCTATGGGCAGTTTCCCTTCCACATCACAAAGTCATATATCCCCTGACTTGTGTTGAGACTTTGCACCCCCTGCTCACAGGACCTCCCAGGAGCAGCTCATGGCAGTAATCTCCTTGGCAGCTCAACCCTTTGCCCATTGCCTGGAGAACTTTTGGAATCACTCCCAGCTTGCGTGCCCCTGCCATTCATCTCGTCCCTCCCTAGTCTTGTTTCTCCCTTGTTCTGGAAACCACACCCTCCACATTTCTTTTCCCTATAGTGACCAATCTTCTCCCAGGAGCAGAATTCCCCTCCTGTTTTTCCCACACACAATCAACTCAATAACACTACTCCAGTTATCTGTAGGCTTATGTCATTCGTTTTCTGACATCACCAAATACTTTCTTATCTGCGGTTGGTATTATTTATATACATATATATATATATAAATGCCATCTTCCACCATCTTATTGACTGCTGGCCGAGAATAAATCATGTAAGGAGAACAGGCCAGACTTTGGGACCACCTTGGGGAATACCCCACCCCACAGTTGTCGCCTCTTGGCAAATACTAACAAGAAGAGCATGTTCACTCTTAAGTCTAAGGAGGCAACTCACATAAACAGAAATGGTGACTTTCAGCCAAAAAAACTCCTTTCTGACAAGAATCACTGCTATTAAAGTGACTAGGCTCATTAAGATCAGTGTGAACTGTAAAAAACTGCAGGATGGAGTCTGCGTGCATCTCCTGGCTGAGATGTTCAGCTGTATTTTCCCTTGTGAGAAGGAAAACTAATCCTGCATCACCAAAGCAATAAACAGTGGGATTACTAGTCAGCAGCTCAAAGGATACTACTTCCAACAGCACTACAGTTTGTAAGTACTCAGTGACAGTAATTGTTACAAACAACTGAACTACCAGAGAGATATTTCCATGTTATCTCTACCCATACATACATAAAAATACCAGTTTGTACAAATCCAAAGTATGTGAGGTTAAAGCTAATGGGCTAGCTTTGTTGAGCATCTCAAAAATCAAATTAACTGCAATCAAATTCATGGCACAACTCAGGGTTCATTTCATTACTATCAGAAAATTCAATCTCTGAAATCTTACAATATTAAGCTAAAGCAATGATCTTTCTGTTCAAGTTCTCTCTTTTTTCATTTCAAGGTGAGAAAAAGCTGGGGCACCTGGGGAAGGTGAGGGTGATGAATCCCAGCAGATACTACTTGAAAGCTTGGCAAACATTTAATCAATTACTCTTATATAAAGGAAAGGAAAAAAAMCCCATCCTTTCAAACACACACTAAAAGACATTTTGCATTATAAATTCTACCTCTTGCATCTATKTCTACATCATGCCTTCTCTTGCAAAGATCGAGTATATACACAAATGAATATATAGGCATATACATACACACATAGGTAGGCATATACATATTTAAATTCAAAATACAAATCCATTAGGGAGCTACTTTAATCTGCTCATTGCTGCAATAACTAATCAACTTATCTCTGTGCTGTACCGTAGGTGGGAAAGTCAGAAGTTCATTGCATTAAATTCAGGCATTTTCCTTTTTTTAATGAAGTTGCCTTTTTGGTTTATTTCAGAATAAGCATTCCTTAAACTTACTGTAAGACCTAGCTGTAGAATACTCACTGCAATTTCAGTCTCCTTTTTTATCCCTCCTCTTCAGGGTTTCCAACTAGGTTTCTCTGCAGGAGTCAAGTGCAGTTTTCATAAGGCAGATTAGGCAGGGCTTCTCACCGGCTTTTGATAGAGGTGAGGTGGTCAGCTCTTTATTGACTTTCTGCAGTACTGCAGCTACAGACCGTACAGACAATCTTGCTTTATGAGCATGCACCAGGCAGGAAATGGGCCTGGAAATTTCCAGCCGGCAGTGTTTGATGCACTGCTTGAAAAGCTGCACGGTGTGCATATAAAGGAAATAAGGAGAGCCTTTTTTGTTGTTGCTGTTGCTAACCCATCAGGCTGCAGTCAGCATACATCCCTAGGAAAGCCTGCTCAGGAGCCATTTTAAGAATTAATAMATCTCAGGAAAAGGAAAGAAAACAATGCTGGCTATTTCTATTTTATTAGAGAGTGCTGCATATCAGAGAACCTTTCATAAACACTTGGAAAAATCAGATGGGAGGTAACAAGCCACTGAATTATTTTGCTGTCCTTTCCTTGTGCAGGCAGCCRCAGCACATACACACCGTATACAGTGCACAGCTGCGCTGATATACAAACATCCTCACAAGGGGATGTGGAAAAAAGGAAGCAATCACAGGCTGGTATCATGTACTATTAAGGTTTTATTGATACCAGCATGGAGCAACTGCATCACTAATTAATGGATGCACACAAGCTACACACATCCCTCCAATCAAGTGGCAATAAACTCAGGTAGCCTTTTTGTCCCTCATACATTTAGGACTGGAGCTATTTGCTACTCCTTGTTTTTCTGGACTGCACATCCCCCTCTTCCCCAAGCATCCCACACCTACACCAGCAAGGCACATCCTTGAATTCTGCTCTGGGAAGATGCACATCCATGGCCCCATTCCTGAGCTTCCCACATTGTGTCACTCTGAGACACGTTTGTAACAGCAAACGAGGTCCAAATTACACAGACACGAGGTTTGGAACCCTCCCCCAGAGATGTCCCCACACATGCCAACACAAAATTAACCATTAAAATCAGGTTTGACATCTCTCCKTGCCTCTTTTACTCCTGCCCTAAAGAGGCCTCTCTAACATCCTCCTTCCCCAGGGGAGCACAGCAATGGTGAGCAGATCAAAAACCACAAGAAGGTTCAGACACTTTGGTGATGGCAGCCCTACAAAAGCTAGAACAGACTTCATTCCTCACAAAAATGTACCCCCATTTTCGGGGGGCTGCACACCCTGGCTCGCACCCAGCAGCCACAGCAGAACTTCCCTGTCAAGAAGCGGCTGAGGGAGCCCGGTCCCAGCTCCTGCCGAAGCACCTGAGCATCCAGCACTGCTGCATGGTACTCAGCACAATTTCACATCTTTCAGCTAATTGCAAAGCTCTTGGGGATTCTGAAAATAAAGCTATACACACACAGGGATTCAAAGACCTTGYGGCTACCGTGTTCCCATTAGAGGATACAGCCTTACTGCATGCAAGACTTAACTGTACGCTTAAATTCTAMTGACTTCAGGGGGACATACGGATTTGCTTAACTTTCATTATACCAACCATTTGTTTTACAGTTATCTGGATAATATGTGTTGCCTTTTCATGTATAGCACTGAGCTCTTTCCACAGTAGGGTATTACTTCTTAAACATAAATGCAAGAGCAAGTAGAAATTGAGGCAGGCCGGATTTTTAGCTAGCAACCTAAAAAACATGGACAATGATGGGTAGATGATATTGCTGCACACTCCTGTGCTGAGTGCTCCTAAATTTTCACCTGTGAGATAAGCATCAGGGAACAACTAAACATAATCCTTAAAGAAGGGTAAGGAAAGGACAATAGCACAGAACACTTCCATACTGTGTTCCGCATTTATTTTTAAAAATGTAGCTACAGGGAACAGACATCCTGTGAAATAACAGATGTTAGATTCTCAACACACATACACCGCTTTAATGCAGATGATCTTGCTGAATTAGAAAGCTAAACAACGACAAATTTATAGATTTCCACTTTCTCTCCTCAGTGCCTGTCTTGAGCAGGGAACGGTTGTGCTGGTGTTCAGGCATCTGTATTTCCTCCCAGTTCCTCATCTGCAGTTCCCCAAAGTGTGTTCTTACTYCAGCTTGTTTTTCCAAATCAGATGCTGCTGACATTGTGAACCTTATGAATTTTCTTTGCCGACAGGAATTAGGTACTGCTTCACTTTAACCTTCCAAGTTGGCAGAAGCTGGAGACTGTCCTGGCCCTGCTGCCAGTTTGTGCTCAGGGTCTACTCCCAGCAGGCAAGAGATGCTCAGGGCTTCTGGAGAGTCATATGCAATACATTGATTTAATCAAATTTACATGCCAGTCTCACTCTTTAAAGCAAAACTCAAACAGTCAAACAATTAACAATTTCTTTAATTCTTAAGAACGTTTTTCTGCATGTGTTCAAAATACTCTAAGAGAAGAAACAGACTTGCATTGTCTTTTGGTCTTTTGCTGGTGGCAAAGCAGATTATTCCTATCATGTTCTGCAGGGGTGCTGTCAAATGCTGTTCCAGGCTATGGGCCAAAACCTACCCCCAGCCCATGTGCTCAGCTCCCACTGGCATCAATGATATCTGCACCATGGACTGACAGTAGTAAATGGGCAGAGATGTGCTGGCTGCTCAAATAGCACGATCTATGTGCTGAATAATTCATTTTAAACTGTTGCACAGATGTCAAAATGTTATTGCTGATTCCTAGCCAGCAGAATGGGTTCTTCTCCTGATATGAGTGTGTCACTGCTTGTAATGCCAGAGAAAATTTGGGGGATGTCTCAGCCAGACAGCAAAGCCCATACATGGCAGGCCTGTGAATCTACAATTAAAATGATCATTTTAGGCCACCTTTCACTSTCCTTATTAGGATTGTCCTGTGGATGCACTCATCCACTGCCTCCAAAAAGTTTCAGARAAACAGCTTAAAACATGCCATGCTTACATATGTTTATGTGTAGTCTCCAACAATCACTTCAGCCCTTTGGGTTGATGCTAAAGTCCCACAGAAAAAAACTCTAAGGACAAACAAGAGTCACAGATGAGTCTGAATAACAAAGCAGATCCAAACAAATGGATGGGAATAAATAGATATATCCTACRGAGTTTGTCAGCCTGGTCATGGAGAGAACACTATGGTACAAGTCAAAGACCCTCCTCCCCTCTAAACTCAATGAAGAGAAAAGGAGTTTTCCTGTGTTTCTTCTTTCACTCAACAC
>NW_026623857.1:109089-128955 GCF_030028575.1 Malurus melanocephalus | reverse complement strand
GACAATGGGAAAGATCCAGGTCACAGGTTTTAAACTGAGATCAGAGACCAGGGATCTATGACACAAACCAAATGAGCAACAGACCCCACGCCAGCCCAGGAGCATCTTTACTAGGGATGTGTCTGCTAAAAAGTGCAATTTTCCATGCTCCTAAATGGGTCTGTGTGGAAACAGACCTAGGCTTAACGAGGTCTAATTTSTTTTAAATCCATAGGTTTCTTTTTAATAATTAACAATCCCCATCACTCAGCTAAGTAATTCCTTACCCCTGACTACCTGCTATTAGGAATGAAATTTACTGTGAAATACTGTTAAAAGGTGGGAAGCAAGCGACATAATTCAAGTTTTAATTAAAAAAAAAATATATATCACACAAAGCCAGTCACAGAAGGAATTATAACTGAACAAGCCAAAAAACCCCCCACCTCAACCCAATGCCTACTCTTCCCAATTACCCACGTAATTCTTTCCATGCCATTTGAATTCTTCTAATTGACTTCTCTTACTGGATGCCCTGTGCCCAGACCACATCTCAGTTTTTCGCTCTGCGATTCCAGGAACTAGAAAACATGTCGGCATCATTACCATGAGCATTACACACCCTCACACACAAGGGTCCAGGAACTACAATTAACACATTAAGAAATAATAACTGCCAAGGGAGCAACGGAAGATAAACAGCATGGAGCTGATGTAGCAAGAATTCTGCTTGGGAAAGGGCTGTCTCTTGAGTAATGGGCAATGGAGAGGAATCAAAGCGCTGTGCAGCACTGCCCATTTACCAGAGAAAACCCCAAAACCAGCTGAACCGTTCACACATTAATTTCTCAAAACTTAATTTCACTAAAAGTATTGCTGSCTTTAAACTAGATTTCAAAGGAATCCGAAGGCTCCTGTTCTCAAAGAAATAAGAATCATGTCTTGTTGTGAAGTTTAAAATTGGTATATGTTTTTTGGTACTTGAAAACCTGCCCTGAAGCACTGTGGGCTTGTCATTTCCTTGTTCTGCTTTTTTAGCAGAAGCCAGAAATACTTATTTCTTTTACACATACATTAAGATGTATTTATAAAAAATAATAATAATAATAATAATACCGTTTTCCTGCCGGTTGATATCTATGTTTATGATTGCCTGGGTTGTTTTTTATTTTTGTTTGACTTGGTTTTTTTTAAATAAATTTAAATAATTGAGTTATTTTCCCAGTTAACCCAAGGGTTTTTAATGAAAAAAAATACTTAGGTTCCAGAGTCTTTAATTTAAAGCTTCCAGTCTGMAAATGTTTTGTGTGAGTAGTCCTGCAGAAGCTGCATAACAAAAGGCTGCAAGAGCATGCCAACCATTTGGATAYCGATCCATCTTCACCACTGTAACTGACAGAAATCATGGAGAATGCTGCTCCTTTTGGGCAYCAGCCTTGACTTTAGCTATTGCTTTCAGGTGGACCAGCCAAAGGCCTTAACACGTTTCACTGAGATTAGGCACGAGGGAACACGATGGCACAGGCGAGATTTATGAAACGCTTTGTCTCATGTCTCTCCCACCTTGGGGCTGARCAGCCACAGAAAAACCAACAAAAAYATCACCACTGTAAAAACAGCCTTTCCTACATTCACCCAAATTCCTGCGCAGGAAAAGGGAGGCAGAAGAGGCACAGACACACAGGGTAGGATTTTGAGCTCTGCTCAAAGCCACCTTTTGGGAGAGAAGGGCGATGCTGTGACCCGTGTGGCGTTTCTGTGACACGAGTGATCCCCACACACGGCTCATCAGTCAACTCAGACACTTCAGCAAATCACATGCCACTTTGTAAAAACGTAATTGTTTTTATTTTCCAATTTTCCATGTTTTGTGTAGAGTGCTGCTGTGTTCAAGCGAAGTGAATAAAAGCATAAACAGCAAGCACCATCTGGAGAACATTCTTCCAGCATGCTGAGAAATAGCARCCGCCTGTGCGCTACCTGCTATAAATAAATGTCATTAAAAAATGTCCAAAAAATTGTTTGTTCCTATTTGATGGAACTGTAGCCAGATAAAATTTTCCTTAACCCTGACTTCAGGTATTCACCACGTTCACAAAAAACCCTTCCAAACAGAGGCAGATGTTTGTTTCTCCTTCCTTTTTGTTAATATGGGTATTATTAACAGAGTAATAACCCTAAACATTATTCTAATAAGAGCAACAGAGGTTGCAACTTAAGCATAACATGTGAACAAAGCACTGAAAATCCAAATGATTTTTAAATTGTACCAGGCTCAGAATAGGTTGATATCGCTCAGCCCGCTAGCAAGAGAACAGGCAAAATTATTCATTCTCCAAACTGATAGTGTATCAGTTTGGAGGGGAAAAAAAATACCAGAAAGTCCATAATTTATTTTCAGTCTACACAAAGCCACATCTCCCTCTCTGCTGACAAAATACAGACCAAGCTGGCTGYGATGAGGCTCTGCAAAGGGTCGGGGTTTGCTGTGTTTGTTTAATCGCTGCAATTAGAGATACACAAATAATGAAACTGTTTGCTGTAGTGGCCAGGGTGGGGGGGAAATATTAAAAAGAGATGCTTGGGTTGAGTAATATAAGAACAATTTTGGTAAAATGAAAAAATAAAACACTTTAATTTGTTCTACTCAGAGGGCATTGAAGCCTTGAAAGAATCCATTCAGTTCGAAAGGAAAAATACATTTTCACTCTGCAACAAAGCATTTGAGCAACTGTCCTGTTTTACTTCTGTTTTTTTTTTGTTTGTCAGACAACCATTTTCAGCACCCAGGAAAGGATGCTTAGGAGAGCTTGCTGCTTCTTGGGGAGGGAGGAGAAGATCTGACCRTTCCTTATCCCAGCCTCGGACACACCTTGTGCCCCTGTGCAGGGGAAGGGATGAGTGTTGTGTTTTTCTCCCTTGAAGCTGCTGCCAGCCCYTCTCTTCCCCCATGCTCAGGGCAGCCCCCAGCCCGGGCAGCCCAAGGGGGGCAGGYAGAGGCAGATATGGGAACAGCAGCATTGCTTTTCTTGGTTACACATGGCTCAACCACAGCTGGCCCTGGGTGACTCTTCCCAGAGTGACACAGCCCTCATGGCCCATGGGAGGGTGGGATGTGCTTTGGGGTACAGCAGATGGTTGGGTGTCTGGAGGCTGACACAGGATGCASTCTGAAGCCTCCCTGATGAGCCCCTAGCCACCAGTGGGGAGAAGGATTTGAAGAAATTTTAGGGTTTTTTTCCCATGTTTTAAATCCCCCTTATATCAGTAGAAGTCATGAAGTGAGAAGAATGTTGAACAGCACCCACAAAAACAGGCKGGGTCCCTTGCACGGAGAGGAGCTGAGATTCCCGAGGCTTAGGACACATGGCCAGCACMGCCACAATTCATCACTGAAGGGCAAGAGTGGAAATGCATAAATCAGATTTGGTCCTTCCCTCGAGCTGTGCCACTTTGTCCAAACCCAGCATTGTCACACCCTGGTGTGTTCTCAAAAGCCTTGCTTTTGGCTGGGACTGGTCACCATTCCTGCTGGAAGCAAAGGCACCATTCCCACCATGTTTTATTCTCTGCTTTCATTTGGACTCAATATGTAAGGCACTGCATGAATAGGGATGAGGGTCCAGCCCCTTCCCCAATGAAATCATCATMTCAAACACAACAAGGGCAGGAAATGATAACGTGGCTACAGTTCTCATTAGCCATCTTTTCCTAATGTTTATATTTTAGCTACTTTTCTTTACAGAGTCCACTCACACCAGATAAATCAGACTTTGGAAAAGGATCCAAAGGCTGTCTGGCAGTGAATACACTGGACTACTGATATGTTAGGATAATAATGATGATTATCATGATTAATCAGCCTTGATGAAGAAGATGTTGCCAGAGCAGGTATAGAGGGAAGGCAGGTGTGGGAACACGGCTATCTCCATGCACGCACACATGTGTGCGTGTGTATGGGGGGGAGGGTTGTTCTTTGTTTTGTTTTTGCCTTTGGTCAAATTCAAACAATGTGCAGTAACAAGAAGTAAATGTCATTTTCCTCCCATCCATCTTAATTTGGCATCCATTTTAAAGCTTACCTTTGACCTTTTAAAATGTTAATACACTTAAGCAGATATAAAAAAAACACAAAGCTCCTGGAAAAATTAATCACAGCCATATCATGATGCGAGTCTAAAAATGTAACATCAGTTGTTTTCCTCTTTAAAGAAACATTTGGCCAATGCAGCAGCAGTAACTATGCTACAATTACCTATTATTTCCTTTTCAAACAAATAACCACATTAAATGCTATTGCAAAACCCTTTCAGCATAACCAGCACAACCTACTATGAATCTTTTTTGTTGAGTAACTGCCTAGAACCACAGAAAGGATCCTGAAAAGGACCTTGAGAAGTCTCCTAATCCATTTCTCTGCCCCAGGCAGGGCCAGCTACAKCTAAACCATTCTTGACAGGAAACCTTATTTAGATTTCCTAAAGTAGCAGCCTGAAATAGAACTGGGGAAAATTGCACAAATCGAAATATGTAACATATACAGTCGTGTAAAAATAATTTATATATGTATACAAATAAGAAAATACAAAGATACAACCCCGATCTAAATTGTAAGTCTCCCTCCCTTGACCACTTCATATCCTCTAACCAAAGAGTTCAAAACAGGAAACTCTAATAAAAACACCTCCTTCCCTTTTAAAAATAAAAGGCTGCTTGATTGAGAACCCCAGCTCCTTGGAAATGCAGGGCCACCTCTTCTCAAAAAAATCAGAATCACCAGGTCCCAAAATATTTGGGTCTTTACACTCCAAAGCAAAGAGCTCTTCAGTTCTACCAAAAAGCAAATACTAAGTAAGTGTCGACCAGCCTTTCCAGTAACCAAAGTGAATCTGTCTGTAGCCTGTTTGTGATCCAGGGCATTCACCTCATCTCCTGATTTAATCATTTCAGGTGATAGGCTGTGCTAGAACCCTCCTGGACAGCCACTGCCCAGCTCTGGGTTTACATGCTATGAACATGGGGATCCATGGCACAGCCTTATGCTCTTCCCCTTTCCTGTCTGTAGCACTTTTGGCATCCAGGGCTACCCCATCCATTTAATACTCCACTTGAGAAGACAGAAAACTGTGGCAACAGCCAAATTGTATCCTAAAAGAGAAGTGATGATTTCATAGCTAAACACAGCTGCTACCTAAGCATCCAAAAAAAAACCAAAMCAAAACAAAACAGTTAGGGACCTAAACATCAACTCCAAACCAAAGGCAGATGCATTCCCTCAGTGAGGAGGGAAGTAAATTCCTTGCATCTGTTTTTTTCCACCTACCCACATTATTTGACTGTAGCACAACTTGAGTGTGGTCAAGCAGTTTTGCACAAAATGAACATAAGTTTAGGCACAAGGGTGTGAGGAGATGTGAGGTACTGAGCTTGGCACCACCAGTCCCRTGAGAGAACAGCAGCCCTTCATGGATCCTACAAACAAWGCAGCAGWGCCCYGATGCAGAGCCCAGTTCCTTCTGTCACTGGAGCCTTGTGAATCCACCCTAACCCTACACAGGAAATGGGAAGAGGTAACTCCATCCAGCCCCCAGGGACCAGGGATGAACTAAAAGCACGTCACCCTAGAACAGAGAGACTGTTCTGCATGCTCCTTCTTCTGGGATCTGCTTATTTGTTCCTACTTCCTTCTGGCCTCCCCTCWGCATCCCACAGTCTTCAGAGCAAGCTTTGATTAAGTCAAAAGCCCTCTTTCCCCACCTTTCTGGAGGGCAGACCTCCTGGCTCAGAGCTGCCTCTGATCTCCAGCCCCATCACTARGGCTGGAGATGAAGGCATCTGTTATTCCGACAGTGATGCCTGACTTCTTGCTTAAGAAAATCCTGATTAAAAAACAATGTGTTGCCCTTCCTGTTTGCTTTGCAGTGGCCWTGTGTAGATCCAGCTCTACAGCAAGCAATCCATCACCAACAACCAGAAAGATCTGTACCACGCAAACACAGAAATATTTCACTTTATTTTCCACGTTTTCCATTCTCATTGCCCATCTAGTTCAATGCACCTCACCATCTTTTCTTTAACCTAATTATTAGAGATATATGTGGAACACCTAATAATTTTCTTTTAACCAAGGACCATTTTGTGTGGTATTGCCTCATAAGCTTCAAAGACAATCAAATTTAAAAGAAAATAAACACACCGAATACACATTTCTCACTCTGTCACTCCTGACCCTTTGTTTCTTGATTTTTTTTGCTTACAGAATGCAACAGAATATACACGTGCTGTTGCTACACCGTTTGTGCTSAGTTTATTCACCATATTTTGATCACAGACTAGAACTTCAATAAYACTCCTCTAGTTAATTAGTTTATTCACTAGGCACAGATGAATAACTGATGAGCTACAAAAAGTTGCTATTGTCTGAGTCAGTCACCAAGTAACTAACTTGGCCATTCAGGCAGGGAGAAGTTTTCTTCTCTGAAAGGTGACAAGTAGCTATGTAATGACTTCTATTATTTTCTCAATAAACTCAGAGAAAATAGGACATTGCAGCTAGAAAAACACAGAAAGAGAAATTAGCTGCTACTGTCATTAAGGATTCAGAGACTGAAAAAGAACAGTTGGTGCAATGCAGCTGGAGAGGCTTTTTGGAGTAAAGTGATTATTGTCTGGCCATTAACAAATTATTTTTTCCTGGAATGAAAGACCTCCACTCCTCCAAATAACCTGGCTTTGCTATGAGGAGCACACTGAGTGCCAGGGCAGGCGAAAGCCCTCTCAGCCCTCCTGGTGGCCACTACGCTTCCATTTCTTTGTTTCCATGCCACAGTAAAAATACAGAATAAYTAAAAGGTTGAAGCACATGCAGACATTGGAAGAGAGACTGGTTTGCAAAATTAGACTGACCAAATGAATTTGGAGCTGCACCCAGAACRTTCAGGGACCTATCAGCAGCCACACTTAGCGAGGTGTCACAGCAAACCTCCCTCAGCTCCACCAAGCAGAGCTCACCCCAATCATTGACTCAGAGGTAACACGATGGTAAAACATTCTGGGCACAGTCAGTCAGTGCTGGGGCTTGTTCTGGTATCTCTGTGCCTGCTGTGGGGAACCCAAACCCACAGCCAGCTTCTCTTGCAGGACAACAGCAGTTCCCTTYCTCCTGCTCCAGGGGCGGCTCTCTGGCCTCTCCCAAGGCATGGCAGCAATACAGGGACCTGGAAGCCACTAAGCTAAGGACACTTCTTTTCTGAAGAGGGTGAAGGACACAGGACACCAACCCAGRCTCTTTGTTTAATCCTTGAGAACAGCTAGCCCTCTGATGTCTTGAAGAAGCATTTCCAAACAACTACACGCCCAAACTGAGATCACTGAGGAGTGGTGTCACTCAAGGATCCATATTGGCACTGGTACCCTTCARTGTCTTCTTCAGTGACACAAACAGTGGGATCAGGGGCACCCTCCACTCTTGTGAGCCCACCTGGAATACTGCATCCAGCTCTGGGGTCCTCAGCACAGGAAAGACATGGACCTGTTGGAGCAGGTTCCGAGTAGGGCCAGGAGGATTATCAGAGGCTGGAACACCTCTCCTATGAGGACAGGCTGAGAGAGAAYGGGGCTGTTCATCCTGGAGAACAGAAGGCTCCAGAAGACCTTACAGTACCTAAAGAAGACCTACAGGACAGGCAGGGACAGACTACAGGGACAGATGTTTCAATAGAYAGCTAATTAAGGTCAATTTAAACTGCACATAATGAAGACTTTTTTACCGTGAGAGTGGTGAGACACAGCAACAGGCTGCTCAGAGAGGTGSCAAATGTCCCATCCCTGGAAACATTCCAGATCAGGTGGACAGGGCTCTGAGCAACCTAATCTGGCTGAAGATATCCCTGCTTACTGCAGGGAGGTTGGAGTAGATGACTTGTAAGGTCCCTTCTAATCCAGCTATTCTGTGACTCTATTAACTAGGAAATACAACAGGAKGCTGGAAACAGGTCCTTCTCAGAGGAATGCAGGCACTCACCTCCAAAACCAGCACCCGAGTGTGGAGCTGCAGCCAGAGGCCAGGACACCCAGCSTCCCACAGAACCGGCAAAATCCTACAGATGCAACCCTGTAAACTCACCTAACTCATGTTACACACTGCTCTGTACACTAAAGGACAGYGTGGATACAACTGGGTGGGGGTGGGAAAAAAGGAAAGCCAGAACTAACAAGCAGCATTAAATCAGCCGGCAGAGCAGCTCCTCCACAGAATGGCCTATTTACAGAGGAGCTCAGAGCCCTGGGAGGGATGGGCGATATTGCAAACCCAGGAAAAAAATTCCCTGGGAGAACTGAGGCTAACAAAGATCCCTGCAGCCTAGGACCTCTCATACAGCCACCTCCTTTTTGGAACCCAGAGTCTGCTGGGAGGATTTAAGCCTAGGGCTTTGAACCTAAGATAAAGAAAACTTTTTCATCCTGCAAACAGTCTGTGAAACTCAAGCAATGTTGGGCAGTGTTCTACTGTATTGTTTCTGTAGATGCTGTTTCTGGAGGCAGGACCCAGCACAGCCTGATCTCAAAACAAAGCCATCCGTGGCTAGCACCGCATATCACCAACCSTCTCTTTCCTCTCAAAATAAAATAAAATAAAAGCAAGTACCCCCAGAAATCATTCATCCATCCCAGTTTCATAACAAAAATATTTGTCAGCTCCCATTTTATGTCCCTTTCTCTGGCTGCCTGTTCTACAAAGCCACCATTTCAGCTGCCGGTAGAGACCAGCACCACAACAGATCCCACATCCCTGTGCACCCTGCAGGCAGGATGGCCACCTCTCTTCCACAAACCCTCACCTGCTCTGCCATAAATTTTTCTGGGGAGTTTTTAATTTTGTTTTTTTATTCTCAGTAGCTGTGGAGCACCCATCAGAGGTACTCAGCTACTGTAACAAGCACGTGATTTATGTAAAAGTAATTGGGGTTAAACTATCTGCCACATCAAACTCTTCACATTTGGCCCCATTTTTAGGACCTAGAAACATCTGAAATAAATAAAGCCATGTGTCATTTAACAGGGTCTGGGCTTAATTAGGATCATTCTGGATTTTACAGGAGAAGCCTTGTCCTGCCAGCTTTACATGTCTAGTCTATCACTTGCAAGGTTATCTGCTTTTTTTTTTTTCCTTTAGTACCTACATCAAAATATTTTTCCACACAGCTTTTATTTTTTCTGTTTTTTCATTCTCCAACCAACCGGATGACAACCACTCCTTATCTCTGGCCGTCTTCCATGCTAAAATAAGAATGCCGTTGTTGCGCCGAGGGAGCTGCACCCTTCCATCTCCGCTCCCTCCCGAGCAGCACACAGCTGGCTGCGCAGAACGCCCGAGCTTCCATTTTCTGGTCATTTTTCTGTGATGTTGTTGCAATTTACCCTTTAGCTACAATCTGTATTTGTAAATCACACCAGGCCTCAGTGCTGTGGATTGTGTAGGCTGAGGTGACAGTGTCTGTCCTGAGGAGCTGGAGATGCTCAGCCCATCTCCACTGTGGATGCAGGATCGCTGACACCAGGGTGAGCAGCAGCCAAACACAGCTCCAACCACGCCGGGCCTTTGATTAGCAGCTGGAATGACTGCATCAGAAGAGGGGTAGGATTAGAGATTGATGGGCTGCTGTGAGGCTGTTATGTCTGTGTGACTGGCTCCAGCAGCAGCATTTGAATGTCAAACTGTATCCCCTCGGAGCAGAGAGGTTCCACCTGCATGGAATGCTGTGTGCAAGGCACTGGGGGAAAGCAAAAGGTTTGGGTTGGGGTCTGAACTGACAGTCCAGGACAGATGAGACCTTGGTRGGCCAGGCAGAGATGAGGAGAGAGGAAAACATGAAATTATTTGCCCACAGCTACACTGGCAGTTTGTGTCAGAGGCAGAAACGGGAGCCAGATTTTTTTTTAAAAATGAGTTCCTCATGCAGGAGATGAGCCAGCCGCCTTTGTTATATCTAAATGCATTTTTCCCTGTAATTCCTACTGCTGCAGGCTCTGCACAGTGAGCTCAAGCATCCTGAATTTGGAGGGTGCTCAGTGTGACTTGCTCATCCCAAATGCCGTGCCTGGTACACAACCAGCTCCATCCTCCAGCCCATGTCTACAAGGCAATCAGTGCACGTTGAAAAAGCTTTTTTTTGGTAGGAAGCGATCAGGACCCTGCAAAACCCATCACCGAGGTGATTTCCATCTGACCCGGATAGCTGTGACTACTGGATCACCTCCAGAATTTAATGCATGCACGGGAACTCAGCATCCTTCTTCAGTCAACTCAGACAGTTATTCCCTCTTCAAGTTTGGCTTCAAGGATTTCTGAAGGTGAAAGAGACTTCAGCATCTCCCTACTGGAACTCCTCACAGAAATGCTCAAAAATTCATTAGARATGCCAAGGACAAAATAGTGAGGATGCATTAATTGATCAGGTTGCTCTAGCAGAGTGGTGCAGGAAATCACATCGGCTATCAGCAGCCTCCTGAGCAAGTTATWGTAGTTACAGCTGATTAACCAGGGCCACTCACAGAGTCACGAAATGGAAGGAAAGGCTTTTCCAAATTTACATATTTAAAAAAMCAGAGGTGTGCTGATTTCTGTCCTATGGAGTGTTTCAGGCATAACACTAGTAATCAGTAGCATATTTGTGAGGAAATCTTTACTTTGAATGCTAAGCCGATTTGCTAATGATAAATGACGTGAAAGGTTACTTAGAAAAAAGAACATTTCCTCATCAAGTCTAAATGGAAAATACCTGAAGAATTAATGGGCAACCAGATACTCTTTCCTCTTTAACAAAACATTCCCAKTAGACAATATATATACTTTAAATCCTGCATTTGAATTTTTTTAAACATACTTCTGATGGAGAACGGCACACAAGAAAAGTATCCTCAGCAACGAGAACTGAACATAAAAAAGGGACATAAAGCTGAACCAATCTCTCAAAAAAGAGAGATTATGACGGRGGGAAATGAAAGGAGAATGACTGCCCTGCAACTCCCGCCCAGGGCGCTTGTACCCCGCAGCATCTCCCCCGAGAGATGCACAAGTTCTGGAGCACRGCATCTCACCCTGGCACCACCGCCACGCACGCCCGGAGCGCGGCGACGCCGGCGCAGATSACCCACGCCCCGGCACAGCCTCCTCAGGAAAAGCCACCAAGGGAGACGCAGGTGACAGTCCGTCCGCTGGCAGGCTCAGCCAGGAAACCGRGCGGCAGCGGGAGCAATTCTGCCCCAACTTCCGAAGGGTCAATTCTCCTCCTGCTTCTCGCCTGTGACCGGCTACGCGAGGGACCCCAAATCATCCCATTACCGCCCATCTTGAAATCCACCCTACATTTTTCTAATCTCCTTCGCCCCGAGCGCGGAGCCGGGCGCTTAACGCCGCTGCCGTGTGTGTTTTGTCGCCCGTGGGGCAGAGCCACGACCCGCGGGGGCGATGCCCGGGCCCGACACGGCCGCTCCTCCCCGCGCACCCACGGGCGTGATTTTGGAGAAGTTGCGCAGGCAGGAGGAGGAGAAGGAGGAGGAAGAAGGGCGGGGGTGGGGTGGGTGGCTCTGCCCGTGCGGTCACGGTCTCGCCCCGTCCCTCTCCCCGCCGCGGTCCCTCCGCGCCCCGCCAGCGCCGCAGCCGCACCGCCGGGACAAGCCGCACAAAGCCGCCGCCGCCACCGGGATCTCGCTGCGCCCGCTCGGCGCCACCACAAACAATGGTCACGGGCCGAAGCRGGGACCGCGGGGCCGCCGCCCTCGCCACGGTACCGCAGCGCCCGAAGGCTCGGCGGGTGGGATTCCCGCAAAACGCCGCCGCCACGGCCAACCTGTCACCGCTCCGCCCGGCCCGGGCTGCCGGCGCGCAGCCGCTCCGCGGCACCTACCTCCGGTGGAGGGTGCGGCAGCCCCTAGCTCGGCTCCATGGGGCCGCAGCCGCCGCCCGCTCTGTCAAGCGCGGCCGCCGCCGCCGCCGGGACGCGCCGCCCTGCCCTGCCCGGTACCGCTCCCGCTCCCCCCGCGCCGGGCGGGCCGGGGAGCGCTGGGGCGGGGCGAGCTCCGGGGGCGGGTCCGACAAACCTGCACCACGCCCGGCAGCTCGGCCTCCGCACCGCCCTCCAAACACCGCCCCACGGACCGCCCTGCGCACCGCCCTCCAAACACCGCCCTCCAAACACCGCCCTCCAAACACCGCCCTCCAAACACCGCCCCACGGACCGCCCTCCAAACACCGCCCAACCTGCACCACGCCCGGCAGCTCGGCCTCCGCACCGCCCCACGGACCGCCCCGCGCACCGCCCTCCGCGCACGGTGTTCGGTGCGGAGCGCTCGGTGCTGCGGTGCGGAGCGCTCGGTGTGCGGTCAGGAGCGCTCGGTGCTGCGGTGAGAAGGGCACGGTGTGCGATGAGAAGCGCTCGGTGTGCGGTGCGGAGCGCACGGTGCTGCGGTGCGGAGCGCTCGGTGTGCGATGAGAAGGGCACAGTGCTGCGGTCAGAAGCGCTCGGTGCTGCGGTCAGGAGCGCACGGTGTGCGATGAGAAGGGCACAGTGCTGCGGTCAGGAGCGCACGGTGTGCGATGAGAAGGGCACAGTGCTGCGGTCAGGAGCGCACGGTGTGCGATGAGAAGCGCTCGGTGTGCGGTCAGGAGCGCCCGCGGTCCCGCGGAGCCGCGCCACCGGCGCCCCGGACACCCGGGAGGATGCTGCGGCAGGCAGCGTCATCCTCGTTCATAAATCTCGTGAATTTTTTTCTCCCTGCTTGCTTGAAGTTTTGACCTTGTCTCCTCTGCGTCTATCTCGGATTGACCACGATTGTGACTTCTTGTTTTTCTTTTTTCCCCCTCCACCTCTTTCCCCTGTTTTTAATTCATTCCCTCGCCCGCCTCCGTCTTTTCCATCCTTCCTCTCCCTTGTCCCCGTTTTCCCATCAGACTCTGAATATCCCAAGCCCCTTGACCTCAGGCTCCGGGGCTTTAAAAAACTTTAAAACAGTTTTGTCAAGAGTTTTTTTGTAGGTTTCAAACCGCTATTAAGTGTCGCCGGCAGCTTATTGGAAGGTGCGGTGCATTTAACTAAATCCGTGGCTAGTATTACATAATATGCCCTCGAATGTACATAAAAGATGATTGTAATTCCATCTGGATTTCTGCTGATATTAGCAAACCGCTCAAGATTTCCTCTTGCRGTTTAATGGGCTTTTCAAAACCTTTGACTGGTGCTGGATCAAACAGATTATGATTTAAGAAAGGGTAAAGCACACACACTCATGACATTTTAGGAATTAGTTAAAGAAGAAAAAAAAAAAAAAACTTAGTAGGTCATCTGCCTAATCCATCTTCCAAAAGAGAGTAGGAATGTTCTCCATACAGTAATTTATGGGCATTTGTCTARTTTTCTTTCAAATGCTCCAAATATGTGGCTTCCTCATCACCCATAGGAATTTAGGTCAAGCTGCCTGAGAGGGAATTTTGTGGCATCTTGGGATTTAAAATTCACTACTGTTATTCCAAGGTGGCTTGTTTGTTGTTGTTGTTTTTTTTTTTTTTCCAGACAGCACAACTGTGCAGTTGCAGTTGGTCATTTATTTCTTGCCCATCATCATGGATGGATTTTGGCCATCACTTTCCCCAGGTTGAGAGCCCAGCGACATGCACAGCTGAGAAAATGTCAGCTTCATGCTCAGTGTGGCCAAAAGAGTGACTCAAATGTCAGRACTTGTTAGGAGAGCAATGAAGAGGAAAAGATTTTACACTGTAAAATGTGTGCTGGACCTGTGCTCTGAATACTRCGGGAATTCTGGTCTCACCTTCTCAAAAAGGACACAGCAGAGCTGGAAAAGATTCAGAGGAGGCAAGCAGTGATGATCCATGGCTTGAAAGGGTTTTCAGACACATGCAGCCTGGCAAGAGGTGGGAGATGTGACAGAGGTTCTTCAAACCTTAAGCAGCGTGGAGAGGGTGAGCAGACACTGCTGACCCTGGCTTCCAGCACAGAAAAGGAAAGGCCATTAAATGAAGGTAGCAGACCATCTGAGGTGATTCTTCATGCAAACGCCGCTGTGGAGGCCTTTGCCATCTGACAGCAGGCAGCTGATATGGTGGTTTTGAGAGGAGAATGAATGAATGAACAGGAGAGAAATCCAAAGAGAGCAACCAAATCACAGCTKACCCAGAAAGGTCTCTCCATGACAAATGGTTCGTGGCTGGGCTTGCTCTGTTTCCGCCTTTTCCCCTTGGTGTATGTTGATGGTCACTGGTCACCTGCTAGCAGCRAATACCTCTCAGATTTAATGTCACACCTCTGGTAATTTTGTGCTGCCCACAGCTTTCCTAATGCCCTTACTGCACAGAATAGAGTACTGAAAGAGATGAGTGGCTTTCAGTGGGAGAATGTCAGTGCTGTACCAGCATACAGCATATCATGGAAGTTGGAATTATCATATGGAAAAACTATCATTATGCATTGAGTCATTGAAGAGAGAGAGCACTGGTTCCAAAGAAGTTTCTGTCACTCTTCTAAAATGTGACAGAAATAATCAAATCTAGCTGTGGCCTGRGGACAGTGACCTTAATTTAAAATCAATCAAAATCCCTCTCTCAATGGCAGCTGATTGCCCCGTTTGCTTTCAGACTGATGCCCTCCCAGGCCTGCCATTGTCAGTGCTGTTACACAAGTGGGTAAGCATTGTGTTGTTTTCTTGTCTTCCCTCCTCCTCTATGTTTTTGAAGCTATCATGGTCTCAAACATTTCTCCCTGTTTCTGGCAGAGGAATTTTTCTGTGCATTAATTTATAAATCTGTACATATATGCCTCAGCACAGCTGCCTTACCCATGCAGCTTCTCCAGAATCTGCCAGTTCAGTATTGTATCCTGGTACAAAAAACTAGCTCTGGTGAGGTGGGTTGCCACACAGGAGGAAAACTACAGCAAGAATGAGAACGAAGGAGCCCAAMCTATGTATGTGAATGATCTTGGTCAAGTGACTCATGGTCATAGTCTTTTATGGGACTGAACCCATGGACTGTTCTTACACTGTTTGTGCAGGAAAATCTATTCACATAGACCAGGATAGCCACCATTTGCCTGTGATGTTTCTCCACCTCCACCTGAATCTCAGCACAAATTCAGGTACGCAGCGCTCCTCAGCTCCCATGGAATCTGTGTGTAAAGCTGGGTGTCTGGGTAACTGTGTAGTGAGGATCTGCCTGCACTGATAAACGAGCCATCTTCCCTTTTGCCAGGCATGTAAAGCAGCAGCGTCATTCATCTCGCCCTATCACTTGATCTCATAGGAACACTTTGATCCCAGGATAGTACTATACAGGAGCAAAATTAATGCTGCCAGATGTGATTACTAACACGGCAATCCACAGGCGTTGCAAGCTTTGAATTCTGCATAAGCAGCCGCGCTACAAATGCGGGGTGGGGAGAAGTGACAGACTGTCTGTTGGGAGCATTCAGAGCCCAGCAAGAGTGCTCATTGCACCTGAAATGGGGGTTCTGAGCAGATGCAAGATTCATAGTGACAGAAGTAATTTTCAGGTTTTCCTCTAATAATATATAGGCGGTAGTAAGCCTGTGGCAAGTCCAAATTGAGTACWGAGCAGCTTTTAAATTGTTTAAGGCATTATCTATTATAAGGAAGTTTATAAAGCTCCATCTCCATTATTTGAGTTTTCACAAGGTCATAATCCACTTGACCCTCGTGGTTTATTTCATCACTATTGTCCCTCAGAGGAATTATAACCTTTACCATTACCACTCACTAAATATATCACAAGGTTTTAGTGATATTATCGTAAATCACCCAGCTCAGCTTTGTTGCTTGTAATGTGACCATAATATGTACTGGTTTTTGATGCAGTGATTATCAGCCTGATCTAGTTGTATTTTTGAAAATATTTTATAAGGGGAGGAACACATGCTAACAGATATGAATGTGTATTTGATTTCCTTTAACATTTAAAAATTGCCTCTTTCTGAGGTCATCTGAACTTCCAAGTGTGGGCTTTTTAAGCAAAGTTTCTAGAATCAAACATTCAAAAAACAAACTAAATGGTATTGAAATCAAGCACAGTGACTTCAAGAAACAGCATTCTCACAATTGTTTCTTTTWTCAATTAAATGTATGAACATTCATTAGAAATCATGTGTAATTTGATCATCCTGAAAACATTTAGTGAGAAGAACAAAGATATCAAGGTTCATATAAAGGTAGGCAAGGTTCATTACTATGTGGCTTTTTTAAAAGGACAAGCTATAGGGAAGCTAATGATAAGTGAGAATTTTGGGTAACAGTTATRCGTATGACTATGTTGCTTTTTATAGTTCAGTCTGTTTTCTGCAAAAAGTGGGTCCCATGTCAGCTTCCTAGAGTCTTAAAGAGAATTTGCTGTAGGAAAAATGCGCTACTGAAGCCAACGTTCAGTTGCACTTAAAGATTAGCTAGGATCAGGAGCTGGCTTCMAAACCGTTTCGACAAGACATACCTTGTTACGCAGTAATTGGGATCCAGTCAAGCTGCTTCTGGCTCCAAGACGGATTCACCAGTACTATAAATCAGGCTTAGATGCTGGAACTGCTGGGATCCAAAACTTCTTAGCAGCAGCACCTGCAGAAGATGTTTATCTCTCAGGCAGGATATTGTGGGGCAGGTCTGGGCATACAGAGCCATTTCTGGTGATGTGTGGCAAGATACCTTGAATCAAAACTCTCTCATCTGATGAAATTGTGGAAATCTATCTTGGGGGAGGAGGAGGAGGAGGAGGAGGAGGGGGAGGGGGAGGAATAGGAGTAGTTATCTGTCTTTATTCTACAGACCCATCCACTGCGGCAGATGAAAGAATAGGGGTGCACTTCAGTATCCCCCACCTCTCCACCCACACCCAGGCTTTCATGTCTACACTATTTTAATTTACATCTGAGTTAGTCACTCTTCAACCTTTATGGTCAGCCAGGAGAAATAAGCACTTTTAGGATGCAATTCATTTGACCTTTCTTAGACATGGACTTTAGGAATAGATAAATCACTCTCCCAACTATCAGTGTTTCTCTGTTCACCACAAAAGGACCACGGAGYGATTAGTTCAGAGGCAGGTCTCTATATTGGAGGCTATCTACAGGCAATTAGACAAATCCCAAACAGATTTTTCTACAATGCTGCTCTTACAGAGGCTGTTGAATTGTTTTACAAAGATTTTTATTTCTGTATCATGAATATATAAAATAATGTATTTTCCTCCTTCTTTTACACGTTTTTGTTTTTGAAGAAGCATTATGTTAGCAGAGCCTGCATGTTGTGTTGGAGTTGATTATGTTGGTGCTCTGTTCAGAATTGTTTTCAGACACCTACTGAGAAATTGGCAATTTTTGCACTATTTCACCCTGTGAGTTTCACCAAATATTTGTCTGATTTAATGTAAAGGTGGAAAAAGGGCACATTTTACACCAAGGAAATGAATACAGCATTAGAAATATCTCTCATGGCCGTATGTGACTAGAAAGCAAAGATAAATACACACACTTTTTTTTTTATTTGATCACAGAGCAAGATTTTAAATGCTGTTAGTAATGAAAGATCCATGGCAGTCAGAGTCACTGTAGTGCTGATAAGTCCCCCGAGCCCGTGTACAGCGCATCTCAGCAAAGGCCCAAGGCTCAGATGTCTATCTCCATGTTCTTGTATTCCCAACAAGAAGTGAATAATGCATTAGTTTTGCTTCAAGCATCCTATTTTGAATATGCTTTAGCCAGAACTATTTCATGTAGTGTATATTGTTAACAGAGGTCATGCTCTGTGCCCATCCAGAAGTGCCCTGGCACAGCACACAGAAAGGTTTTACCAGAAATTCTCATTGTCAGTTGTCACCATGAGATCCCCTGAGATATCCGTGTTACAGGTACTCCAGTCACTGAGAACGGCCCTGCAAACACCACCTGTCTTTGGCTCAGGCTCAAAATATTTACAAAACAGGAAGAGGGAAACTTTTATACTGCAGTGACCTGGGAGGACTCCTAATTTCTGTCYTCAAACTGCTCTGAGGAGCTCAGCCCTTAGACCATCTGCCCCTTTGCCCGGGCACCCCAGTGTGTGTATTGGGCTGTGTTGAGAGCATCTGCAACTGTGTAAAAACAARTAAATGCCTGGAGCTGCCCCTCCCTTGCCCAAGGTGAGGAGAGCCTGAAGAGAGCCTTTTGTAAACCCTTAGGTGTTGAGGAGGGTCAGCAGTGAGCCGGTGCTGTCGGTGGCCCTGGTCTTCTGCTGAATCTCGTGTGACAAAGGGCTGGCACAGCCGAGGCTGGGCTGAGGCTTCTCGGGGCTGGACTGTACCATTCTCCCCTTCAGCAGCTCTGGGTCTAAAAAGAGAATTAGCTTTCAGAGTTAAAAAGAGAGCATTATTTAAGATAAATGGTGTCATTTGCAAAGGAGTAGGCGTTTGCTCACGCAGACGTGTACACACACACACATGCACATCCCTCAGTTAAGTTTCCCCAGCTACCCTTAGTGCAACGCAGCCAGCTGTTAAATCCAAAATAGCAACGAGTGCACATCATACGCCCTCTGTATTACCATTTGAAAGGGACAGTTCCTTGGGAGGATGGGAATTTGACAGGATATGAATATGTCTGAGACTCTATTAGGCACTAATTCAGCAGGACTGGCTGAATGAGATGAAGAAGCAATGAGGAGGAGAGAATCTCTTCAAATTTGAGCTGATTGGTAATTTTGATGAAAGCCCTTTAGTCTCATTCAGTGAGTGTTAATTACCTCTGGAAATTAACGTTTATTTTTCTCTTCAGGAAATGTTGTTTGCCTGCCAATATAAAAAGATAAATTGTTCCATRGATGAAGGTGAAAGGAGGGTCCTCGTGGTCAGGTCCTCATGGTCAGTGCACATTTTGGCTGTAGATGCAGGGATATTGTGACAAATTCCCTTTTGAAAAAAGCAGCCCACCTCTTTCCTCTTGTGTTTTCACAGGAAAGTAAGTGTGTCCTTGTCCTTCTGGGGTAAGTTTGACCTGTATGTGGCTTTTCACCAGGAAAGTATGGACATGGGAGATCTGTCAAAAAAGRGAGGGAAATTACTAGGGTTAAACAGCCTGGAAGTAAATTAGGGGAAGCCTCTTGTGCTACTCAAGGAGAAATAATTAATAACCTTGGACAAAGGTGTCTCTGGTTCAATTGAAGGGAAAGCCTCAGCTTAGGCTCATCTGTACAAAGTGACACAAAAGTTAATTGATCCAAAAAAAGTGATAACTTAAATCTCACATCCCTAAGCTGTGCCAGCTTCTCCTACCAGTCCTCATTTATTTGATTTTGGTGCAGCCTCAAAAGCTGCTTTTGTCAGGACTAATGATGATCCTCCCACTGCTCGAGAGTTTATTTCCAACATCCACTATTATGCCATTTACTCCTGCTGTGCATAATTTTTTTAAAAAAATGCAAGAAAGAAGGAGGCAATGTCCCAGGGAGGCTCCTGTGTAGGGTTGGTACGGGCTTTTGACTGAGTTCTTGATTTAAAGCTGTCAAAAACATATCTGGGCATAGTTGCTAAAAATCAGAAAGCATCATGAAAGGAAAGGAAACCTCTGTTCTTTGATCTATTTCTTTTTCTAATGGAAAGATCTTGCATTAAGCTTTAATAATGGATTTAGTAGATGGAAAGTCACTTGGAAGCCSAGTAGGCAAAGATTTGAGGCTGCCTGAGTCAGGATGGCGGGGAGGAAATGAGGCAGCTGAGAAGAAGCTCAGCGGCACGAAGGAGGCAGACAGGWCAAACAGACAGGCTTTCCAGCAGCAGCCTTGCTGAGAGCAAACAAGCAGCTGCAGTCAGTGGCAGCCAGCAGGGCAGGCAGCTCCAGAGCT
>NW_026623857.1:94855-107278 GCF_030028575.1 Malurus melanocephalus | reverse complement strand
CCTCCATCCTCGTGCAAGGTTCCTCTGAGTGCTCAACTGCAGAGCTCAGAAAAATTTTTCAGGAAAATCAAGAATTTTGGGTGTGATCCTGGTCTCAAGGGGAGTATTTTTCAAACATTTGCCGGGATCAGCAGCAGGCCAATGCAGCAATGATTCAACCCTCGCTGACCTGACTTGCTTTGATCAGAGGGGATGCTGCTTGACAGAGGCATGGATACCATCCTGTAGGTTTATCCAGCAGCAACATTGAAGGATTGAAGGGTTTGAAGACTGTGTCATGGATGAAAGACAAAYCTATTTTGGCTCTTGACTGTTCCCTATACAAACTGAAAAAGAAATAATACCCTGGCCCATTSTCAAGTGTCACACTGGTTACAGATTATACCTCTAGTCTGCTTTATAGTGTGTTTTGAGATATATATGGGAAAGTACAGCAAGAACCAGTATTTGTTACATTTTGCATAAGCTATAATGTTAGATGTTGCTGTCAGCCAATGGTGGCATTTTTTGGATGCAATAAATTTGGAGATTAGTAACTTAGAATCTGTTCAACTGAATCCATGCTGGGGAMAAGCATTGCAAATTATGAAGACAGGCAGCAAGAAGCAAGTAAAAGTTACATAAGCAGAGAAGATGGGATGGAAAAGAGTAAGAATCTCACATGGAACACATCTGTTYAGTGGCCAGTCTGGAAAAAAAACAAAGCAAAAGAACAGATTCTTCTATGCAGTCTCGCCAACCTAGATCCCTTTTTATAGCTTTTAAATAATGTCACAAATGGAACAAATATATAATTTCCAAAGAAAAACATGGAAAGTCTCAGTTATGTTCTTATGAATGCTTTCTATTTCTTTCACAGCTAAATCTGTTTACTAAGTTGGACTCAATTCTGCAAGTCGCTTCTTCAAAACTACATTTTTTGACAAATTTGTTGTTTGCCAAAAATATTCTCCCAGCTTTAATTAAAAACAAAACAAAACAAAACAAAAAACAAAACCAAAACCAAACAACTAAAATTCAATGGATTGGAAAGAATCCAGTAGACTTTGGTTCAAGCCTTGTAAAGCAGCAAATAAACATTTTCTGCATGCTTTAGTAGAGTATATGACTCCTCAGACCTCCACAGTCTTTGTGTAGAACAGAGCTAAGCACTGGAGGAATAACTGGTTAGATTTGTTTCATCTTCAGTTAAGGAAGCAAACTAGATCTCCTTCAGCCTCTGGCACTGACATTAAGCTGCCWTGATTATAGTCACAAAACCTTTTTCTTCTTCTGTGGCACATAAATCCAAATGTCCCAAAGGACATTAAAAGTTAAGTAAATAATTCCATGAGCAAAAGAAATGAATGCTCCTAAGTGCAACAGAAAAAAACTGGGGCTACCTGGAATAATTCTGTCATATTTGAACTTGCTTTTAGCTCATCTGCCTTCAACTAATCATATCACAGCAAACAGAAACATAGAGGTGCTATGATAACAGCTCTCATGGTGAAGGTGGTTTTCAGGCTGATGAAGCYAAAAAGTGGTGTTTGACATCTAATGGCAAGTGAGAGAGAAAAGATCTATTAGACACGTTAAATGAGCAGTGTCTCCAGTTCCTAAGAAATATGGGCTTGAATGCCATATTCTGAGACAAAAGATGCAGTGATACACACATACATGTATGATGGAAAGGAAGGTACGTACATGTGTTCATGTGTAAGCCAAAATGTAGCATTTGAACAACAAATGACTCAGAACTGAGGCAGAGGTGCACAYGCACCTGTGCTTCTTGCTGCAGCTTTCTCCTTCCTGTCCAGAACTGTTCACAATGTTATTTGCCTGCTACTTTTGCAATATTGCCTGTTCACCTTAAAACAGCCACCACACTCTCTCCCTACAAAGCTCAAGGAGTGTTGGCCCTCTCTGCCGTTGGGATCTTGTGATAGCTCCTACCAGAGCAGTCAGTGCATGAATAATATTGGGAGCCTGGCAGCCCATGTCACCGCGATTCCACGAGACATTATTTTATGATGCAAACACATCCTGACCTCCAGAGCACTCAATATATCAAATGTGTAATGTATGCAGAAACAATCCCAATAAGGAAGGAGGTAAATAAATTTGTTATGATTTTAATGATATGCATTTTAAATGTCACTTTTGCTGAGCAATTAGGGTCTGAAGAGAGTGACCTTTGCTCAGTGCTCACATTGTCCTGAGGCAYGGGACTCCTCCATGCATTTATTACTGCCTTGTGTGATCAAGTGTAGGTGGTACGATGCAAGTCCATCAGTTGTGGGAGGGACATTTCTGGCCAAGATGCACAATAMAAGCAAGGTGGTGCAAACTTTCTGCCACAGAAATGCTGTGTGACAAACAAGTGATATTATTTATTAAACACACTGCACACGGGTGCCCTTCAACACACACGTGCACAAATGTGGGCTGGGGGGTCTCTGTCTGACRAGCAGAGAGCAAAGGGGACCAAATCACCTGCCCAAAGTGTGGCATTCTGCCTTCCCCTCACTTCCAGGGATCTGTGTGGAGATGGCCATGCTGTGTGTCTGGGCCTGGGAACAACATCTTATTCGTCCCCGCTGCTGGATTCTGCCACAAGCCCAGCAGCTTCCAGAGGCTGTAGCACACCATCTGTTTTCAGGTGTATCTATCCTCGGAGTCATGTTTAAGATATTTTTTCTATTTTCTTAAACCAAGAARAGAAGTTTTAGCTATTAACATGTAGGCTCACTGGTCTGTCATCACCACCAGCAGATTCAAAGGCAGTGTTTCAGGCAGAGGRGTGATCCCAAGATAAGGCAGTCCCTCTGGGATTGCTGCCACTGCAGCGGGGAAGCAAAGCCATAGGAGCTGCTTCCATCTCCTGAGCATCTGCTGGTGGCGTGGACACTTCACACATGGGAACTACCTACACCCTAGGTCTAAGGCTGTAAAGTATCAGCTTTGCAGCTGAGGCATTTTACTATGTGACAATAAAGTAAGAAATGTTAAAGTACAGGACTCTCTTTTGGCAAGAAAGAGCATGGCAATAATGTAGTAACRGGCAAGGTCTACATTGTGTGGCATCTGTTAGTTCAAAAACAGCGTGATGCATCACCAGAATAAGCAGCAGCTTGTACAGAGCCATTTTTCTCTCTCTCCGGTATTTTTCCTTTACTATTGGTAACACACTGGTACTTCTCTGGTGGAGACTGATCTGACAGGAGTGGGGAAGAGTGGAAGAGGACCGATGGCTCTGCTTCCTCAAGAAGTCCCTCTGCAAGGCCAACCCTAGCAAGGGGTAATCAGAAAACCTCCATATCTAATCAATTSTTGGTTTTATTGCTAGCAAGGCTGTCAAGCGCTGGGCAGATGGCTAATATTTTCTTTCACTATCAGGCCCTCTGTTGGATTCAGACCAATGATATAAATATAAACAGCCCTGGCTCTCGGTCACTAAAGCCTCCTGCCATCAGACCTCCCAGAAAGATATTATTTAAATGAACTAGGGAAGTGGGTATCACTGAGTAAAGCAAACCAATTAGCTGCACAAACTGGAGAACTGATCTCTTGAACCAAGTACTCTTGAACAAGATGGTGAATTTTGCCATCACCAGCTCCCGTCCCAGGGGATTCAGTTCCATATTTACTACATGCCTGGTGCTTGGTGGCTTTGCAGGGCAAGAGAGGTGCTGGAGTATTTAGGATAATGTGTGTTTTAGGCCATCTGGCATGTTTGAGCCACATATGGAGCTCCTGCCACATTGAAATGCTGAACAATTGGAGCCCAAACCTGGTGGTCTGTCCAAATCTTGCCGTATTGCCATGATGTGAGTCCATCTCTGGGCCTGATTTCAGTGAGTCCAGGGAAAAAATCAAATAATTCATTAACAGCTGAATAATGCTTGGTGCCAGTTCTTTCCAGTGTGCCCATATGTGTGATTTGCTGCCATCAGTTGTGCAGTCCTTCCATTCCCAAGCTCTGATGCATTCAGGATGCTCCCACAGAGCTCTGCAGCCTGTACAGCCCACGTCAGGATCCCTGTATGGAGGTGCCTGATGCCTCCTCACGAGAAGAGCCACTTGTGGGACACTGCCATTCATGTCCTCCTTTCCTGTCCTGCCCACACGGTGTTAGGAAGAGTGGGATTGGCCCAAGCCCATCACACAGAAGCTGCATGACTACACTGAGTTCTCAAGGGACACGGGCTGCTGCCGTCATCCCACTCTGGACACAGGGAGCATCCATCCTCCKGCTTCATAAGGTATTCCTCCACATCCTTGCACTGATCTTCCCCGAGCACCATCAGCATCGAGCTTGATCCATTTGACTTTGACCTTTTTGTGGCAGTGCAAATGCCATCAGGGTCCACAAGACATGGGGAGACCGTGTCAGGAGCCCTGCTGTGTATTTTTCCAGTCACAGAGTAGAAAAGGGGAATATTGCAGAATAGATGATGAATGCTTCAAGCCTCAAAATTGGTACTTTCTAGGCTTAACTGTTTAAAACCCTAGCTTCTGGAAAATCTATTCCAGAGTGGAGAGACCTCATGGCATCTTCATTCCATGCTGGAAGGGAGACCTTAAATCAGAAAATTATGTAGGATTAATAGGSAAAATAGCTTCTCTAATCTGCAGCAGCATGATTCATCTCTGGCCCATTTGCACTACGCACCAGTCCTGTGTGTCACTGGAGAGGTATTCAGTTTTCATGTCTTTCAACAGCATTTTTGCTTGCKTGTTCACAAAGCCTGTCTGAACCATGTGTCTCAGACCTTTCCTTTTGGATTTTTTAGTTGGTTTGCTCTATCAGATGGAAGTGCATAGGGATGGAACGGTGTTGGCATTGTTCTGGCTCTCACTACATCTTGAAGCCAGTGTGCACCTGTTGTAGAGCTAAGGCTTCAGACAGGAAGGGAAAAAGCTTCTACAGATTGCTGGATCATGCATTAAAAATTATTCTGAAATATTATCATAGATTAGTTTAATGCTGCTGTAGACAAACTGTATTTCAATGATCTCTGAAAAGGGAAAGGAAYAGTTCATAGGGCATAAATGAGCAGGGAGACTGCTAAAAAAGAAAGCATGCAAATTATGCAGAGAGATAGTGAATACTYTCATTTAAAATATTGAGTATGGAAAGGGAGTCTGGCTTCGGAGGGGATAGGGRAAGTTCTCATGCAATTATGCAAGGATATCCATGTTTTACATTTACAGTGTTCCACAGAATATCTGGAATTCAGCCTACACTGCCTTTCAGAGGTAAAATAAATAGAGGCAAAATAAATGCAGTGAATACCATTAAACAAGGTTAACTTGCATCTAGACTTCTGAGAGCCTGGTATTTGCTTCATTTTTTAGTCAGAAATTTCTAAAAACATAGGCTTTTTTAATTAAAAAAAAAAAAAAAAAGCCAGACAGAGAATCTTTCTTCCCCCCTCTGGTGATTTTTCTCCACCACTTGCGCTTTCGCTGTGCTGCTGGAGTAGCTGGGAGACAATTGGAGGTTATTTTTAGACTGACTCACTCTGTAAAGCTGACATTTGTAGGTTAGGCGTACCAGTTGCTGACTGCTTCTTCTTCTGCATCTTCCYTAAATATTCTCCTTCTAAACAGTTGGACATCCTCCTCCTCCTTCCCCAGTCTTTCCCCATAAGTATCAAAGCACTAAACCCACGTTGTGTCTGTCAACATTTTCTGTCAGGCTGAGTTAAATGCATCATTTAGGAGGCACAGTCAGCTCGTGTCCTCTCACGCAGCTGGAAAAACACAACACAACACAATGCAGTGCTTCTGCACCTCAGTGGAGCTCCTAATGGAGCACAGCACGCTGAGCACCCTCCAAAGCACAGAGGAGGGGCAGGACACGGGCAGGACATGCTGCAGTGACAGAGTCACATACTGGCGGTCCCCGTAAGGTCCCCATCAACACATCTTCTCTGCTTCCCAGGAGGAATTGGCTCCCCATAACCCATGTCCCCAGAGAAGGGGATGCCCAGGCACCAMGCCTGCATTTCTAGGTCTTGCCTTTTTACAGCCTTATCCACTGAAGGTGGAGAAATTGAGCTTTGTTTWAAAGTAAAATTGCTGGTGTGTTTTGTCTGTGAGGAATGATCCGAAGGTGGGCGTGCAGCCCATGGGAGCTGGGATGCGAATCCCTGGGAGGGATTGTCACCAATTCCAGGAGCTGCAGATTCCCTGCAGTGTCAGAGACTCCACACTGCAGTTACTCAGTGTTCTTAAGCCATAGCATTTAGCAGCATGGCAAATTTAAATCATCGAGCTTTCAACTCTGAACTCTTTCAATCTGCTGGAGTTTATGGGAACACAAAGACTTTCTAAGCCCAAGGAGGAAAGATGGTTGGTAAAATCGGAATTCAACAGCAGATTAGATTATGAAACTGCCATTAACCTACTCTATATATAATCTCAAATCCTTCTCATATATTTGGCATGCAGCAGTACAAATATTCTTTTGCATTTAAATTAAAGCTGAACAGAAATCCTTTTTCCAGTGAATGTCTTTCTTTTCCTGATGCTTTTTGTAAAAATGAGTATCTTCATGCAAATGGCAGTTTAAATAAATCCAAGCATGTAATCTCTCAGGACAAAATCCATTTTTTTCAGTAAAGATCACATGTGGGGATCATGCCAGGTAAAATCTAGTTTGCAGTGTAGTGAAATCCATCTTGTGAAGTCAGACCTCTGCTGTTCTGCTCAGTGCAATGCTCCTACTGGGATTTATGAGCTCAGGTTGACCACAGACAATGCTCATGCTGAGGTACCAGGTCCATATCACCCTTTTCTGCCCTGATAATTCATATTCCCACCAGGGTGCATTCAGGAAAACCCTGGAATCTGCTCCTAAGAGCTGGCTGGAGGCAGACAAAASACACTGCTGCTGGATCCACACCTCCCTCCACATAACCCAACCGCATGAGGGGCATTATCAGAGATAAGTGCCATTCCCATGTCACTGCAGAGCGAAGCTGGAGCATGACCCAGACTAGAGCAGTTGGAAGAAGAGCTGCTGGGAGACCAGAGCAGTTCAGGCAAGAATCATTGATGTTTAAGTGTCTTTGGAGGGATGCATGGCTCAGTGGGGCAACCACACAGAGGAACAGACAACCCCAAGCAAAACAAAAACACCTCACCAGGTTCTTCTTTTCTTAGCTCTGTACCTTCTCCTGAAAGGAGGTCAAATGAAAATGTTGTTAGACATTGCAGACAATCTGTTTCAATGAGATTTCAAAAGCCCTTGCAATGTAGTGCTTTCGTTGGCACAGGAGAGCACAGCTGAGGGAAGCTGTGCATCCCCCAGGTCRGTCAGAGTGTCTTGGTTCACACTTGTAGAAACCCAGAGTTGTTGTAACTCTGGCATTTTGGAAATATTCTGTCTCAGGAAGCAGCAGTGTGCTGAAGCCTGGGAGCTTCTCCTGCTCTGGTGAGCRCTGCAGGGGAAACCTGAGCCCAGTGGTGGGAGTAGTGCTGTCTCTGTTCATTTCTCCAGCAGAAAGCAGGATTGTGCCTGTATTTAATAAATGTACACCTGTTCTTTTATTTCCCAGAAGTGTTTCCCGTGGTGCTAGAGACCCCATGAGAGCACAAACCTCTCCATACAGTAGCAAAATAATGAAGGTCATGTTGGTAGGGTCCCTCTCACACATCACTACCACTGGTTGCCCAGAAACAAACCTCCTGAAATTTCAGATCCTAAAAACAGCTAAATGAAAATCAAAAGCAGGAATTAAGAAGGAAGGAAATGTGTTAACTAGTTAATTAACTGATTGATGTTATTTTGTTGGTTCTTACCCCGCAGTCGTCACTGGTTCRGTGAAATGTGCTTTCAAGAGAAATTATGCTAATTAAGTACATGACAGAGTGGCCCAGGTCATAATTAGCAAGGGATAAAATGACCATTTGTTAGAAATTTTTTTTGTCAGGCCTGCAGATAATTTGTATTTTTGTTTGTCTGCCCAAACCTTGGGCTACCTGAAAAGATCTTCATTCAATGTTATGTCCAGATCCCCCCCGGCTTAAAAAGCGGCAGAAATCTGAGATACAGCCAGCATTCATTTTCTATTATGCAAATACAGCTTCACAGTATGACACATCTGTAAAGCTTCGTTTGGTTCCCCCCTGGCACRGTAAGCATCTGCAGCTTTAATGCCTTTGATATACTGTTTTTGATTAGATTAAAGATGATATTTATAGCAATCTCAGTAATGTCATTAGCTGTCACTGGAGTATCCTCCAATATTTTGTTTCCTCCATATGTTTTGCAGAAGGGATAATGAAATTTGACTGTCCTGCAGCTTGTGTATAATAGCCTTGTTGGGAGCAGGGTTCCATGGGATCAGGCACCGCTCCTCCAGTGGAAACGCTGCTGATCTGGYGGCTCTGTGAGCTGTGCGTGACCATCCTGCCCTCCGCCTCCACCGTTCCTTCCTTCCCAACCCCCAGAGACAAACTCCTCTTTCCTGCCCGTGGGCTGAAAGTGCCTTTCTTGTCTGTGGGGTCAGGTCAGGAGGAACAGATGGGAGGACGAATAGGTGGGAGGGTAAGACATGAAGAGTGACTACAGATCACCATTATACTTTGCAGAGAGGAAAATCCTGGGGAATATGACAACAAGCAATAAATACCTTCAGTTTCAGAGTTTAAACAAAGGTGGGGAATTATTTATAGAAGGACAGCGAGTGTTGGCCAAAGGTCAGGGAAAGGAAAACAATTCAGAATTTTTTTTGGCRTGGGGAAAGTAACTGGTATGTTGCACAGTTGCCAGGACCAGAGGGGCCGAGTCACTTTTTGTGGCCATGCAAAGAAAGACCAAGGTTGGGGTTGGGTGGTGACAGACCCCAGAGTGGGAGAGACAASCTGGACATGCAACCAAGAGATTTTCTCTTCTATTTTTATCCTGAACCTCATTCTGCAGAGCACAGATACGGCACTCTCACATGGGTCTGTGCAGTAATTCGTGGGAATAAACACTTCAATTCTGGGATTGTTCTAGCTTCACTTTCCTAAAGTTGAAAATATGCTATGTTACTTGAAAGAGTAATGCATTTATAGTAGGCACTGGGCACATGGAGTTAAACCATTATTGCAGAATTCAACGTATAAATATTATCTCCCCAAGAGGTGATGTGTGAAAGTATATGTGTAAACGACTTTGTTTAAGTAAAAGAATATTGCTTGACTTTGCATTAATCTTTAATGGTGCTGAAAAAAAATTAAGAAACTCCAGGAATATATCCCAAAAGCATTTAGAGGGACAAAGAAAAACCCCAAAAGAAAAACAAACATAAAAAAAAAAGATAATTTGGAGCACTGCACTTAAGGGTGCATTTCCGAATTGTGCGTACTGAAGATGTGATGTGCTGTAACGTGGCTCTAAGCAGAGGGTCCAGCCCCAGTGGGGAGGGCTGTGCACAAAGCGAGGGAGAGAGGTGTCACCAGGCTCTGGAGCATCCCTGTGCCAGGTCCTGGGAGCAGCAGGGGTACACAGAGCCCGGGAGCCTTCCCTGCCGGGCTAGGGATGATGGAGATTTCAGATTGACAGCAGGGGCAGTGGATCTGGGGCATGGAGCCCTGAACCTTCGCAGGGCAGCGCCACCTTGGTCAGTTTAGCACCAAAAAAAACAGAACTTAAAAACAAGAATTTAAAATTCAGAAGTTGCCATGCCCCACAGTTTAGGGCAAGATTTGCCTCTAACACGAACAGATGAAGTCACTGCTAGTTWACATGGGCACAGCATGAGCACACAKGAGGTGATATCAACCACAGGGGWGGATCTGACCCTCATGTTCAGCCTGTGTGCTGCTCTAAGCTAAGAGCAATGCTTTGGTCATAATATCCTTGGTTTGGTCCCTTTTACCCAAGGAAGAGAAGCTTGCCAGGTGACTGTGACACAGGTTCTTCAAGCCAGTTGTCTCCTCTGGCTTCATACTCGCTTAAGCTGAGAGCAAATGATTGTCTCATTGGTCTAATCACAGTTAGTAAGTCCTTTCAAGCAGCAGTTCCCTTGGGAACAGCATATATTTTGCAATCAAACTGTATTTCACCACTAGATCTTTATACAAAAGTAAATAGGGCAACCAGCCTTTTTTTTTCTTTTTTTTGCAAATGCATTTTGCATTTATGACAATGAAAATGTAATTTGAAAATGCAAAATTGAAATCTTGCTTGGCAACTGTCAAATACAGTTGTTTATGCTTCTGAAAAATAATCCTTCCTTACAAATTCTGGTTCAAAAGATACGTGAATCATGCTTATATATTTTCGCATGTAGCCATAGGCATATGAAATACATTCATATCAGTATGTTTGAAGATACACTCATATTTTGCATATAGCCTTTACATTAACATTGTGAATATTTTCATTTATCACCAAAGTCAATTTGTAGGAGCTATAGTAATCCATCTATTTATCTAAGATGTGTGGGTACATCTGTAGTTCTGTCTCCTTTGCTGCTGGTTTCCCCCTTGCATTAATCCTTTTAAACCTCCCAGGCGTTTTCTATTCCTTGCTTTATTCRTTTTTACCATTGAAACATCATCCCAGCTTCCTTCAGGTCAGGTTTACCCCCGTTCAGGAATTCGTTTCACTGGCTCCCTCACCTCTACCCACTGCATCTTCTTTCCGTGGGCTCAGCCTGGGCGCTGGGGGCTTTCAGCCCAACACAGAAAATGTGCCCACCTCTGATCAGCCCCACATCCTCCCGCACTCCCACCACACAGGGATAGCATGAGCTCTTCACACTGAACATCAGGGGTTTGAAAGAAGAAATGTTGATTGTTTTCAGATCCTTCAGTTCTCCATCCTGATTAACGTCTCATATGGAAGAAGTTTGTGTAAAGCTGATGTTCACAGGCTCTGCATTAGGCGYTATCATTCCCTGCTAAACAATTCTTGTCAACACCTATAGTCTGTTTCTTTGTTGGACTCTTGGTGAAAATTGTTCAAACTCGTGTTTTAATGTTCCCTCTCCTGTTGTTTATAATATAGTGAGTTACAAGTGACAACTAACCAAAACAGTTCTTGGTAGATATTTAATTTTCTGTATATTTTGAGCATGAACTTTTCTCTTTAAAGAAGAGGGTGCTTAGCTGAACAATCTCAAAATGTAATTAGAACATAAAATAAGAAAGTTTTATAGCTGTCCTCCAGATGTTCTAAAGATTTCCTGTAGGGTAAAACAGATGTAATCTGTTTCTGAAGACCTCACAGCTTTCTGCAGTGTTCGCCATCTCAAGCTGCAGAATCTACTGTCTGCTGAAGACAGATGTTTTGGGAAGAATAAGGAGATGATCCTTTTAATCTCATCTGTTACAGCCAATTGAGGTTATGAGCCAGTGTCCCAGCCATACAAGATGTTCCAGTTGCACAAGCTTTGTCTGCTATAGCCTCCCTTACCTTCTCACCCCYCGTTATTCTCCTCATTAGCTTGTGTCTGGGCTGATTTACGAGGGGGTGAACTCCCTGGAAGAGCAGTGCCACTCACCATCAACTCCTGTCTCCATCTGAGACCGGACKGTGCCTCCCTGCCAGCCCTGGGAGTGTCACGGCAGCGCTGGCTGCCTGCCCCAGCCTTCTCAGCAGACTCACGAGGGTTTCAGGGTTACCCTTTATTCCCCCTCAAAGGTAAACCCGAGCCTTTCAGGCAGAATCTGTTGCTTTTGCAGGGTCTGATGCTTCCACGCCAGCCTGCTCCCTGCAGAATCTCAGAATCAATGGTTTGGATTGAACCTTAAAGATCATCTATTTCCAAACTCCCTGCGTGGACAGGGACACCTTCCACCAGTCCAGGTTTCTCAGAGCCCCATCCAGCCTGGCCCTGAACATTTCCAGCGYTGGGGCCTCCACAGATTCTCCCAGCACCCCGTGCCAGTGCCTCACTGCTCCCAAAGAGCAGCAAAAGACTTTTCTAGCCTGGGAACCATAACAAAAAAACCTGCCTGGCCAGCCTCACCCCCAGCTTGTGCACACTCGCACTGCTCCAGCAGAGCTGCTCAGGAGCCGGGGTTTGACCATTCTGGAATCGCAGCGCAGGGGTGGGAGCAGTCCAGAGCCCTGGCAGGRACAGCTGCATCCTGCAGTGTCCACAAAATCCAGCGCTCCTCCAAAACAAATTGCAGAGCTGCCAAGACATCATGTTTTGGTGTGTTTAATTYCCTTTTTGTTTTCACTTATGCACCAAAGGGTATTGGTGTATGAAAACAGCAAAAAATATCAAAATTACCTGAGCTGAAATTGAGTGGAGATGGAAGGCTACAATATTTTTCATCTGCCAGCACTGGTATCAGCATGCCCCGCAAAATATTTAGCTGAAAATATATTTTGCCAGAGAACTATTTGTCTAAAGAGCATTTTGCATATTTTCCCCTAGCTGTTATTTTAGTTTTGGTTTGGGGGTTTTTTTGTTTGTTTGTTTGTTTGTT
>NW_026623857.1:69568-94814 GCF_030028575.1 Malurus melanocephalus | reverse complement strand
TGAGTCCTGAAGAGCATGTATGAGTTTGGGATTACAATAATTTTGGGATGAGCTCCTGATCCGCATGATTCCGCCGGCAAATGAGCAGCTCCATTCGCACCTCGTGCTCCGCAGCGATGCCGCTGTCAGGACACGCTCAGTGCCGGGGAGCTCCCCCTCCCCAGCCCATTGCAGAGCATCCAAATGCCAAATCCCCCGCCCTACAAAAGCTCCGCGGACCCACAGGCTTCCCCGGTAATCTCCGGATCATCCAAAAACACACTTGGGGGAGGAGAGAGGGGGCAGCGCTGCCGGGAGCTTTGGCTCATCCTGGAGTTAACCTTTCTGCTTGGGCATCCTCATCCGCAAATKGAGGAATAGCAGCCCCCTTCCGAGGGGTGCTGGGGTGAGCATTAASTGCGATGCCACTTTGAAGTGCTACRTACATGCCAAATGTTATAATCATCCTAAATGCGAGGCTGGGATAATCCACGTATTTTGGCAGCCCCGGAATCCTATTTTCCTTCATCTGTTTTAATTAATAAATTTAATTTCCCATTATTAGGGAAAACAAGGATAAAAAATAGAGCCTGCATATRCTTTATTACAAATTATTGTTATCAGCTGCCCCGCAGGACTCCAGTCAGCACTAAATATGAACAATGGTTAAATTACAGGGGTCAGGGAATGAGCACAATCAAAATGCAAACACTTTTCTTCCATGTGAGATGGGCAGGAAAAAAAAAAAGAGGAAGAATCCTTGGAACCTCCTTGGAGCCACTAGGACTGCGGAGAAGCATACCAAGTAAACTGCAAAACTGATTACTGGGCTCAAAAAGGCTAACATGCAATTTGCGTTCTTTTTATGTAGATTAAATGCATTCACTGCAGCTCATAGAGCTTAGATACTCAGCAGGGATTCAGAGGGCTGGGTATCAGTCAACCACAGCCAGCCACTRAACCACAGGGCAAAATCTGCTATTGTACATTAGAATAGTCACTTAATCTATCTTAATGGGTGAAAACCCCATGGGACAAATGTATATTAAAATCGGAAAGTTGGTTGTAATGTTTGAGGAAAGTGGAATTTTTCTTTTTTTGTTTTTTTAGATAACACTGTAAAACATCTTTAATGAGTCTGAAATCTTGAACATCTTTATGTTTAGCTTTTGAAAATGCAACTGCCCAGCAGCCCAGGTCTGTGGATTGGGAGGAAACCCAAATACATGAGATGCTYGCCATAGGGCTGCACCTGGAATAAACCAGGGAGGAATCAAACAGGATTTCTTTTGGGTAGCWGCTGTCTGATGAGTTTCTCTTGAGAACATAAAACATGCCAAACATGAAAAGCTGGGGACACAGCTACCAGAACACTGGTGCTGGTAACAATGGTAGAGCCACCTTACAGAAAATAACTCTGATAAAGGTAAGTAGTTTTTTTGGGTTTTTTTCATCTGCCAGGGGCTACAGCAAGGCCATTCCACATCTACAGCAGAGCCAAGAAAGTCCAACCTTCTTTCAAGAACTCTGGGTTGCTGGAAACTGAGAAGCAATAACACAACCTAATCCTCTGCATGAAAAGATTCAAAGATATTTATTTTGTTTGTGTCTGGGCTCTCCTTGACCCCTTCTWAGATCCCCCCCTACAGAAGGGTTTCTCCCCCCACTACTTATTTCCTATTTAGAGTWAATTGGCATTGCCTGCCATCATGTCTCAGAAATAATTACTTCGCCATAATTAGTCTTAAATTGGGATTTTAACACCCGTGCTGAGGATGGCTGATCAAAACATTGGCATTCCCACAGGAGGACCCTGGAATGGTGCTATGGGTAAGGACCCCAACCTCCATGTAAAACATGYGGGGGTACAGACTTGGGGGAGATGCTTTTGCAAACATCCATCAACACTATTTTGGAAAATACTTGGTGAAAAATCCTCCTGAAGCCTACAATGTCCATTTCAGCTCAACTGGACAGAGGGGGAGGTCTTTACCAGCTGTCTCAGCTGCTTGTTTACCACATGCGTGCTGCTGCAGGATGGACATTTTGGGGCAGAAATTGCCTTATGGCAGACCCGTGTTCCAGAAGCACAATGTGAGTTGATTGGTCTGTGAACTAGAAGTGATGCTATGGGATTTGGGAGGTGCAATGAGAATGTATGTSATATCCTGACTTGTTCTGTTAGTCAGACATTTGCAGTCTAAAATGTAATCCTGTTGGCTGGAATGAAGACCCTGGTCAGTGTACAGTGCTTGACCAAGCAGGAAAACTGGCTGACCTTGAGAGGCAGAATGAGAGTCAGCAAATGACGTTCAATAGCACTGAAGGTCAGGTCTTGCTCTCAGGAACTGGACAAGCACTGCTGACAGAAGCTGAAGGCTCCTGTGTCAGGAACTACAGGGGTGGCAGAGCAGCCTGGCAGGGTCCTTGAGGCACAGGGTGGCTGAGAGTCACTGCTGGGAAGTGCTAATGCTCCTCCAGAGCWGGGAGGAAAGGTGTTTCCAGCAGAGCTGGGCAAACAGCGGGGCTGCATCCCGTGTGGAGGTGAGGCATAGGCCAGGTGAGGATGGATAGCTCTGGTTACACCTCCCTATGGGGAATGTTTTTTTTATCTCTGGGCCAACTTYTGCAAGATTTCTCCTAAAAATTATGTACGTCTCAGACAGGAGCACACAGCACATCTGCTCACTCAGACCTGCACACAAACTCACACACTCACACTCTTCAAGGCATCTCTAGGTGTGATACAGGGATGAGGGACTGAAGCCCCGCAGAACACTTACACTGCTTGGAAAAGGCACATCTTCCTGCAGATTTCAGACTTCTCCTGTGGGCTTCAGGTACCTGGCACCAATAAGATGATCCACAGATCYGTCTGCTGAGGCACACAGGGGGCCAGCCAGGATGGGTCAAGGGTAAGGTGCCAGCTCAGGAAAAGTCAGGACTCACACAGTGCTCTGCAGGGAGGGAGTGTGGCTTCTGGCAGCGAGGGCACACGCTGCCTGCAGCGCTGGCACCCAACAGACGGGACGGGGGAGGAAATGGGATCTGCCCTCTGTGCTGGGAGGCGTGCAGGACTGAGTCCCCTTCATGCTCTGCAGCCAAGCAAACACTGACTGCGCTCCTGCCACTTCACTGTGATTTGCGTGGCAGACCAGAAGGACAAATTTCTCTCYGGATGATTTATCTCGCTCACACCTCAGCGAGTGTATTTCATAAGGTAAAGAATATTTCAGCCTCAGCAATCTCCCTTGCAAGTCTTACCAAAAGCAGGATGCCCAGGGTCCCTCCTGGGTTCTGCTGGTTGGCCTYACCTTCACTCACTGTGTCTCTGCATGTTTGGTTGTCCTCCAGGACATACAGACATGGCTGAGATTGTCAGTCACTGGGATAATTTTTCTGGCCTCTAAGAGAGGGTTAATTTGACATGCTCTATTCTCCTGGCTTAATCCTCTGTTTTCTTTAGGTGAAATACAAATGCAGAGCTGCCATAGTCCTTCTTTTCTGTGACACTCTGTTGCCTAAATGCCATGTGAAAAGCAGGTTTCTGTTTTAATAATTGCAGGTTGCCTATAGACTGCGTGGTAGGGACTGCATGTTTCTTTCATTCAGACTACCCTGTTTTCAATATAACCTCCCAATCTCTTTCACCTGTTGGCCTTAACCTTCCACAAGCAAGACCACTAAGAGCTGTGAAGTCTGATTTCCTCCTTCCTGATAAGGCCATCAAATTGCATACATCACATATCGACTGCATCTGCTTTGCCATTTAATTTTGTTCAATAGCTATATCACACATGGAGGCGAAGTACRAACATCTGCTGCCGTACAAGAGCTTCAAGACCAAAGTCATTGTTACAATTTCAATTTAGGAACTTGTAAAGTCTGCATCCTCCATTCTACTGGGAAATAGGCATTACTATAGTCTATGTTTAACAGCCCACTGCTTAACCCATTGCTGCTCACCAATGTGTCATGAAAAATATACCAGCGTTCTCAGACTACAATAACATTTCTACCCATGATGTTGAAGAAGGGAAAGATCTGAAACTTGTAAAAGATTAGGCAGTTTTAAAAAACTTTGCCATTTTTCAGGAGGTACTGAGATTTTAAGTCCATTTTTGGAAAAATAATAAAACTGGCCTATTACACAATTCCAGTGTTAAATGTGTTTTAAGTCAGAGATTTTCTTCTGCATATTAAATTTATCTTCCAGACATCACTCTTTTTGGTACTGTAACTAGAAGATGAAATGATAAAAGACACTAAATTACACAGTCTGAGATATTCTGGCTAATGTCTCTATTTTAAAAGCCAATATACACAGTGGTGTTCACAACTCTTGCCTGGAGAATGGCTTATCATAATTTTCTTTTATTAAAGATGTTTGAAGTATATCTCACCCTTCTCCAAGGACACAGAAGTCCCCAGTGTGAAGGAAATCATGTGGCTCCAGTTTTCTTTGATCTGTAACAGGGAAGAAAATTCCAAATGCCCATCATGGTGCTAGCCAATTGTCACAACTTCAGGTCACAGCATTATAAAATTGTACAATCATTTAGCTTGGAAAATATCTTTAAGATGATCAAGTCCAACCCTTAACCCAGCACTGTCAAGTCCATCACTAGACCATGTCTCTAAGCACCACATCCACACTTCTTTTAAATATCTCCAGGGATGGTGAYTCAACCATTTGTATGRGCAGCCTGTTCCAATGCTTGGCAGCTCTTTAACTAAAGAAATTGTCCCTACTTTCTAATCTAAACCTCTCCTGGTGTACCTTGGGGTCATTTCCTGTCATCCTATCACTTGTTACCTGAGAGAAGAGGCTGCTCCCCAAAACAACCTCCCTTCAAGCATCTGTAGAGAGTTACAGGGTCCACCCTGAGCCTCCCTTTATCCAGGCCAAACAACCCCAGATCCCTCAGCTGCTCCTCACAGGACTTGTGCTCCAGACCCTTCACAGTTCCTTTGCCCTTCTCTTGACTTGCTCCAGCCCCTCAATGTCTTTCCTGAAGTGAGTGGAGCTGAATTGGACACAGGATCTGAGCTGTGGCCTGGCCAGTGCCGGGTACAGGGGACAATCCCTGCCCTGGTCCTGCTGGTCACATCATTGCTGATCCAGGCCAGGTGCCACTGGCCTTTCTGAACATCTGGGCACTGCTGGCTCATGTTCAGCTGGCTCCAGGTCTTTTTCCTCTGCCCTCAGCCTGTAGCACTGCCTGGGGTTATTGTGGCTCAAGTGCAGCACCCAGCACTTGGCTTTGTTGAATCTCATACAATTGGCCTCAACCCACTAGTCCATCTTATCCTGATCCTATCTGGTATACCCATCCAGGCCAGGAGCAGACAGTTTCTCCACGAGAATTCTGTGGAAAACAATGTCAAAGGCTCATCAGCCTCCCTATTGAATTAAGGTCCGTGCCTTGACTGTGACAGTCAAACACCCTTTTGGACTGTATTTAGGTGCAACATAGATAGAAATAATTGACAACAGCTTATGTGAATAATCACTGATAAGGGATGATGTCAGCTCCAATGGGTTCATGCAACACATGATTTGCATTATAGCCCATTGCTGGTTCTTGGGATTAATAGTGGTGCACACTGAAATGATGTGATATTTATCTATATTGCTACAAGTTCACTGCTACCTGAGTTTTCATGGTCATTTTTAAATGAMACATCCTGGTCTCTGAGACTTTCTGGTCCTGAGAGCAGTGAGGTCTAATGCAGGAGTGTGCTGGTTTTGGCTGGGGCAGAGTTAATKTCCTTCACAGTGGCTGGCATGGGGCTGTGTTKTGGATTTGTGCTGAACACGGGGTTGATAATATAGAAATGTTTTTGTTATTGCTGAGAGGGCTCACACAGAGCCAAGGCCYTTCCTGCTTTTTGTACTGCCACGCTGGCAAGGACACTGGGGGTGCACGGGAGATTGGGAGGAGACACAGCCAGGACAGGTGACCCAAAATGACCAAAGGGACATTCCAGACCATCTGACATCATGCAGTACATGAAGTGGGGGAAGAGGAAGGAGGAAGGGGGGGCATTTGRAGTGATGGAGTTTGTCTCCCATGGTGGGTCCCTGYTATCCTGGAGATGGCTGAACACCTGCCTGCCCATGGGAAGCAGTGAATTAATTACTTGTTTTTCTTTGCTTGTGTGCCTGACTTTTGCTTTCCCTATTAACCTGTCTTTATCCAAATCCACGTTTTTTCTATCTTTTACCCTTCCCATTCTCTCCCTGAGCCTTCTGGTGGGGCTKTGAGTGAGTGGCTGTGTGGGGCCTGGCTGCTGGCTGGGGTTAAACCACAACAAGGAGGTAAAAGAGTTCTTTGTAAGGAAACAAAAAAAAAATTGAAACAATTTGACTTCACACAAGTAAATTGCATGGGTTGTACTACATTAATGTAAAAAAAATATGTATACACCAGATAATGGTGATGCTACATCAATCAAACATATTAGGGAAAAATGAGCAATGTGGGTTTGGAAACTTAAAAGTACTGTGACAGCTTCTGTATCCTTGTGCTGGTAAAGGATACAAAAGGACTTGTCACGAATCCAGTTACCCATGCCCACAGAAAGCCATAAAACCCCTCTGAAATGAGCCAAAATTGTGTTTTCAAAAACAAAGGTCTCTCGTACTTAAAGTCCTTTCTGGGAGCTATTCCAGATCTAAATGGAGTGTCACYAGGAAACAGGAAAGCTCTCTTTTCCAGTGCCACGGCCCTGTCATTTCTTTCCCTGAAAGATTAAATTTGAACATTGCGCAGTCTGATTCTCCGCTTTCCCGTCTTGTGCCATGCTTGTGGTGAAAGGCTGCCACATCCAAACWGCAGTTCTGTGTCTCTGTTTGCATTTCTCTGTGTGGCTGCAGGGTAAAAGCCTTAGGRTCACGCTGATGTTATGTTTAAAGAAACTGGTAACTGGTCCAGCACTACATCTTGCTCATCTCGCCACCTGGCCAGCAGTGTTCTGTGGAAATTCTTGTGTGCATGAAGGAAAACAGGTGACTGGGGTGGATTTTTTAGGTGATGTTTAATTTTCTGTTTTTAGATGGTGGCTGTTCAGAGGAATGTTAGAGTAAATCCTGAGAGATGGGGTCAAAGTCAGAGGGCAGGGGAAACTGTTGGGGCTGCAATGCAAATTAATTTAGCACATTGTGCTGCAGTTTATCACTCCATGTATGCGGTGTGTGCTGCATATTTAGGGACAGGGATGAAGCGCAGTGGGGAAAATAGCTTCCCTCTTCTTCGTACAGGCTGTTTTATAGACCAGGATTTATTTATGGCACTCACTATTGCTGTCAAAGACACCTAAAAGTATTTTGAGCCATAGATTTTCATTGAAATAGGGGAAGGCAGCTGGAGCTGTGCCTTCCTCAGAATAACATCTGAACGGGGTGGCCTGGTGGCAGCCTGTTYGGAGTCATTTCACTGCCAAAATTTGGCTTTTCCAAGAAGCACCCAGTGGTTCAGAGATAACAACCCGAGCACAAAGTGGCACTTKTGAGCAATGTTAACAGCAACAGATCTTTGCAAAAAGATGGATATTGAACTGCTGGATTGCTGAGAGCTCGCCTGCAGAAAGTGCAGGGGCACAACGCGCTGCCAGGTCACTCGCCCYGGCTCCCCATTGGGAGTGGCAGAGGAAGAGCTGTTCCAATTCCTGGGGGCTCAGTGCCTTGTGGGTGGGTTGTCAAAAGGAGGGCCCCTTACCACGAGATCTGCACGTTTGCAGGGTTTCAGTGGGTGGGCAAAATCTGCTTATCGCGGGATTGGGGGGGACAATAAAAGGAAGAGGGTTTGCAGAAAGCCGTAAGTCAGAAGTAACAACTTGTATTTGCCTAACCAGCCCCAGATGGGAGAGATTTGTAGGTGTGGTGGCTAAGGAAAGTTTTCAAGAGAAATTTAAAGAAAAGGGAATGATGGGCTTTGCAAAACCTCATGGATTTTCCTATGCATGGGGGGGGAGGGGGGTGGGGATGMGTGGAAGTGACTGACAGGGAAACGCATTCCAGCAGAACAATGCAGACCAAGGACAGAAGGAAGGAGCTCCAAAAGCTGAAGGACATTGAAAACAAATGTCCGTGCTTTGAAATAATGAATGGCCACAGCCTGCTCTGAGCTGACATGGCTGTAGCCTTGAGGAGTGATGGGGCAGTACCACCACCACCTTCTCTCCTTCTTCCTTAAATCCCTTAATACAAAACAAACCCTTAATACAAAACAAACAAACAAGCAAAAGTTTCCTGTTWTCTCATCTTTAAATTTTGTTAAGATACTGTCTCAGAATCAGAGGCTTTTATAGAACAAAACTTTGTCCCTCTGAACTCCATTTAATTTCCATTTCAATGGGTAACACTATCAATTCCTTCACTGAAAATTCAGAAGGAACTGCCTTTAGAATAAGTTCCATTTTCTGGATACAAAATGTGCTTAAATCTGTCTGTGGCTATATTTATTACAGTTCCTTTTCTTCAACTTGCTTGAACTCTGAAAGGGGAAGGTCAACTGATGCAACCTCATAAAATCCCAGTGCAAATGCAGGGACTGTCAGGAAATTTCATACATTTGGGATTTCTGGCACTTCAAAAAGAAAAATTGATTGTCATTTTCCCATTTGCCTGGAACAGGAGAATGAAGATACTTCTGAAGCAATAATTTGTTGTGTCTTTAGGGTTTCAGTGAAGCATTTATGAATATAGCCCAAAATCTCTTGACATTGGCTGCTTGATATGTTATCACATATTTTACACAGGGACTCCAAGAGCAAACTTGGCTTTCGGTATGAAGTTATAAACACTAGAAAGCCYGTGCTCAGTGAAATGGGCTACCAGGTGGTGCCTCCAGGGAGGCTTTAAGCTCTTCTCTAAGCCCTCCCTGACCCACAGTGCTCTGCTCTGTTCCATTTGTGGGATATGCACTGGCACCTGGCCTTTCTCTGTGGGATCCTCCACTCTGTTCCACAGCAATGGACACTTTGAGTGAGAGAGAAGATGGGACAGGCTGGCCACACCTGCATGACCTGAGAAGGAAGGGGCAGCAGCACTCACAGGAGGCTCAGGGCATGTCCCCAGTTCCATTCAAAAGACACATTAAATCATCAGTCAAATGGAGGCTGCAAATTGATATCTGCAGCTGACAAGGCTCAGGAGGAAATTCCTTTAATTATGCTAGGAAGAACATGATTAAAGGAGGTGAGAGGGATAGGTGTGCAGGGTGAGGGACAGCAGGGGACTCATTTCTGTCACGTCTGGGAGCAATCCCACCGTGGCACAGTAGTCTGTCTATCAGCCTTGCTTCTGTGAGGCTTTAATTAAATGAGACAATTAAGTAACAATAATCTAAAGTTTCCAGATTTTGGGGAAGGTGATTTTGGCACCTTGAGGGAATAAAGTGCTGAGTATGTCCTGCAATGCAAAGCAATGCGACACACAGTGCAAAATCAAGCCCATTGTGTGCTAAGGTCAAACCTTAGCATGATATGTTCAACAAGGCTCTGCTCTCTTCCTTCTTGCTGTGATGTTCMCTTTTGACCATGATGTGGACATGGAAGTGAAAATACACACAAGCATTTCTTACTAATGAAACAGTCAAAGTTCCTCATACTTCAGAGAAGCCTAGGAAATTTGGCCCCCAGATGTTACAGGGTACTTCAGAATTTGCATCCTAAAATTCCCCTGCTTTTAATGCTAATGATTCCATTTAAAAGCAAAATTACTTAAAATCAGAGCACAGTCAGGTTCCAGAAGACAGCTCTGAATAGGCTAATAAATGTCAGGTTGCTTCAGCAATGTGTGTGTGCTCATGTTGAGCTGGTGCAAACAATCAGGAAAAGCATGAAGCAAAGGCTGAACTGGTCTGCTGGATGTGTTGGAAGAATCCAGCAGGAAACCTAGATCAGTGTCTGAACTGCATCAGAGATGTTGCCTTGTCTCAACATGTGTAGGTCTGAAATCCTAGCCTGTGGTTATTCATAATCTGTAACTATTTAAAATGTGTAGTCCTAAGTAGCTTGCACCCAAGAGTAACATAAAAAAAAGCAGAGAAGTCCTCTGAACTAAATCTTTAAGCCCTGGGAAAATCCCACAAAAATGGGAGTAGGGAAGGGGAATAAAAAGCAAATAAGAAGATCACCAAGAGGGCCTTAAAATAAAGTTTTGGGCCAATATTTTAGAAAGCCAAGGGAATGATGCAGGAGACACTGAACTGGTTATCTTGGCATTGATCCCAGGCATAGTTCAGGGAAAGGCTGATTGGGGATGCAATCCATAAAAAGAAATGAAAAGATGTGAGCATTAGCAATGCCAATCAACATCGCTTTATAGAAAACAGGTTTTGTCAAATATACTTGATAGCATGTTTTAGTAGAATCACAAGTTTGTAGGTCACAAAAGATGATATTGCCATAAAGTACCTACAGTTTTGTGTTTGGGGTGGCAAAGAGCACTAAGTAAAACCAATACCGCTCCTATTCAAAGAACGAGTAATGTGAACAGAGAAATTGAAAAAACCTGCGASTAGGGAAGAGTAATCCCATATAGTGTGGTTTTAGTGGAGTCCAATGGGTGCCTATTCTTGATCTAATGCTATTTTAATATAGGTTTTATAACCTAGCCAAAAGATTTGCTTCTCTGCTGAAGAAGGCTGATGTAAACCACATGCACGTTCTTGTAGACATAGGTACAGTTATGAATTTAGAAATAAATGGAGCAGACCAAGAGTGCAAGATGGGGGGTTGTATTCTGGAAATTTGTGACCCTAAAGCAGACCTGGATGTCATTTGAGATAAATTACAGAATATATTTCTTTCAGTATAATGATTTAGACAGAGCAACAAACAGGTTTCAAGAGGACCTGAACAAGTAGAAATAGAGAAATGGTATCATCCCTGCATACAATGAAATGATGTTTCTGTGAGAGCATTACCATTACACTGCATCCACTAACTGCCATCCAGACCTCAGCAGGGGTCAGGAGGACTTAGAAAGTTCCAGGAAACACCCATGTGCTCTCCCAGTACAAGCTGCAGCAGCATGAGCTGGTTAGTGTACACAAAAGTTTAAGATAAAAGCTTTTGCATCCTGTTTGAGAAGATAATTCTGTTGGCAAAGAGATTCTTAAGATGACAGAAAAGCACAAGATTCTCTGGTGCTTCATCTGTGTTAGAGAACAGGATGGATCTGAAAACAGGAGGGAAGCAAGGTGGGTAAATGGTTTTCTCTCTGCAGTCAGCTCAGGATGAATCTGCAAGTGCTTGTGCAAAGTTCAAGTAACTCTGAGATAGGCGTTTCCTATGATGTGGCCAGAAAGTTCAGAAACAATTAATTTAAAAAAAGAAAAAGAAAATTTAAAAAAACCCAGTGTGTTGTGCCCCTCCACCCTCCCACCCACACATACATATTCAAAGCAAAATCCACTCTGTAAAATAGTGTTTGAGAGCAATGGCCAGTTTTCCATGACTCTGGGGATGTAAAATCTACTGCCTTGAAAGAAATCAACCACAAAGTGTGGTGCTTTTGCAACTCAAAATATTTTTACTGGGTTTGTAATATGCTGATGAAACACTGATACAGTTAGGGACATACAAAATGAAGACATGTGCTCCAAAGTTTCTCATGAAACAGCCCAGCAAAACATTGCTAGAGTGGCCTTAATGGGATCCATACCAGAAGGGCTCATTCATACCATCAGTGGTTTGCAGAGCTGCTTCTCAAATGACTAGTTAGTTGCCTTTTATGAAATAAAAAAAAATCTCTGTTCTACAAGTTATTGTCTTTTACAAAGAGTGGGCAAGAAAAACACTGCAGAAAATAACAGCAAACAGACGCCGTGCTACGTGAGACACACAGCTCGTTTCAAACACTTTGGTCCTAAAGTGCATCGGTTGTTTTTAATGATTATTTTGGTGTGCAAAGGATGAAGCCACAGAACATTGCTTTTTCTAGAAACAAAACATCCCCTAGAAACTCTTGCTGAGAGGCTCCTTCCTTGGCAGCCACGGCCATGGGGAAGGACACGCCAGAGCCATTACAGTGAAACAGCCAAGGTACCAACCCCAGCAAGGGCAGAAGCAAAGGGCTGGTGCCCCAAGCACACACCGATGGGTTACAYGAACTACCCAGGATTTCCCTCCACTGTTAATAAACAGGGAAATGGCAATTCCTCTGGGCTAATTTCTGTGTGATTCATTAGATACAGAAACACATGATTCTGGAGCGGGCAGAGAGGAGAACAGACATGGTTGCAACCAAAAAGCATCTCCACACAACCAATCCTCATCAAACTGCAGCTAACAGCTCCTGTATTTTAAAAACAAAATACTTTTTTCTGCATATGTATTGTGTCAGATGACTATATAGGTGTAAACAAGCCTGCACTGTCTCATTGTCCATAAATAAATAGTCAGCAAGTTCAAAGCATGGCTGGATTCATAAAGCAACACTCTCCTAATCTGTATTCGGGTCTCAAGCGTATTATCTGTAATTTACAACCAATTTAAATGGCATTAACAGTCTTCCCCTTATGGGAATTTAAATTTGCATCCTACCATTGAATTAAACACTGATTGCGTATTTTCTATAGGGGACGTAATGCTCTTTGAAGCTTGTTTTGAATAATAAAGCATCTATTCATGCACATGGTGCAATGTGTTTCTTTGTCCTGAATGTAATTCAAGTAAAATGTGAGTTAAAGGGATTTTTCCTCTAGCCACAGGTTTGTTGATTACCATCTATTTTCATCTATTCAAGGTTTTAAAAAGGAAAAGAAAAATACAGTAATCTCTTCCTGCATTTGGAACCTCATTTACCACTCAGAGCTTTCCTGAGAGCATCTGAGATGAACAATCACAAGGTCAAGTTTCAGTCCATCTTTGAAGGAGAAGGGGCAAAACAGTGCCTTACAGTACTGAAAAGAAAAATACGAAAGAAAAGATAAAAAAAATACCACAAACAAAAAGCAGAGGGAAGCAGACAACGCCACWTCTAACCTCCAGGATAAATATCTTGCCTACCTCTCAGCTAGCTGTTCTGYATGCTGTCAATCACTGAGAGCCAGGAAAACCACAGCAACGATGACTTCAACATTAAGGAAGCAAATAGGGTGAAATAACACTGTTGACCTTTTTTGTTTGATTTGTAGAGGAGGAATAACTGAAATAAATGATAAATGTGACTTGCTCCTTCCTGGATGGGAAAAACAAGCACAAACACATCCTTAAGAAAAATATTGTAGCTGGAGGATGTGTGGTGTGCCAGCAGCAGGGCTGGGTCCTCCCACCACAACCACCCTGCCTGGGAGGACTTTCAGAGGAGTGGGTGACCTGATGCCAGGAGTGGGTGACAGCTGCAGCAGGCGTGGTGGCAATGTCCCCCAGCATGGCCATCCCTGCCGTGTCTCTTGTCCTATRCAGCTCAACAGGATGGAAAGCTCTGCTTGCTGATGTTGCTCAGTGAAMTCAGCAAACCATCTGGAGAAACTGAGTTCTCCACTCATTGTCCTGTGCAGGGTAGAGCTGCAAAGGAGTTAGGGACAAAAACTCTCTTAAAATTGGGTAGATTTTAAGGTTTTTTTTTTTCCCTCTTTTCCCTTAAAGGTGATCTTCATTTTCAGATGGAGGCAGGCCTGAGTTTAATAAAGCTRTTGTGGTGTTAAAAGGCTCTGATATTCATGATTGTGGCATTTATTTAGAAATGACAGAGAAGACAGAACACAAATGATATATTTGGCATTTATGCAGTGATATAAGCAATTGTTTAAAGTGATTTTTTCAAATTTTTTTTTTTCACCATTGTCTACGTTCCGATTTTTCACCACTGGTTTCTACGTTCTTGAAAAAGCAGGGAATGCTTCTGCTGAAACCCACACTTTCCTTCAGCTCTCAGAAAAGCTTTTTAAAAACCAGAAACTACTGGAAGCCAGAACTTCACGATGATTTGTGCCTTTCCCCTTCTTGAAAGTTGATTTTATGAGTCCTTGAGGAACAAACACTGCTTAAAAACTGCCGACTGTGTTTTAGGAAGAGGCAGGGAGGATTGCGGGCCATGGCCTTGATCCCATTAGGACGAAATGTCAAACAGCAACGGTAACCGTATCTCTGGACTTAGCCAGTTGCTCAAGATTTCTTTACAGGCTGTCTGAAATTGCTGCAGTTAATATTGTATTGGTGCTATAAAAGCAAGCACCGCCGATGCTGCTGCTGCACGTGCAGCAAACATCAAAGCCCTCTGCAGGCACGCCGCCTGCAGACAGCGAGAACGCCTCCAGATACACAGGGACATAAATACTCGCTTTTTTTCCCCTTTCCAAAACAGTTTCATGGTATCATTTGCACACAAGAGACCACAAATGGTCCCCGGACACCTTGGGGATAATTGCAGTGTTGTTCAACTTGCCTCAAATGAAGGGCTCAGGAATGATAAACGCTCTTTGATAATCAGCTCGCTACCTTGGTGTGGAGTATGGGTGGGATACGCCGGACCCTGACCCTCTGCCAGAAGGTCATCCTGCCCCTTTCTGTTTGCAGAGGCAAGGAATCTCGGGGCCAAGGAGGTTTATTAGCAGGAACATACCCAATGCTGTGCCCTCACTGCTACCTGCACCCATAGCACGACACAGAGAGCCAGAGCAAGAAGGGATGCAGATGGAAAAGCCTTGTTGCTGGGAAGCCTCCATGGTTCAGAGGAAAGCACTGGCAATTTCTAGCACAAAACAAAGCTGAATATGAATTAGACCCTCATGACTTCTAACTCCACCAGAGTGTGGGCAATGCTGGCTGCTCCTGTAACGATGGCCATGCTCCTGACTCTGGAGGCTAACTGCAGCCTGCACCATCCCAGAGCTGTGTGCAAGCTGGATATCCACCCAGCCCCAAACCCCCAGCTGAAAATCCCTCTCCTCCTGCCCACAAGGGGAACTGGAGTCTGTCCTTTCCTCAGAATGGGACAAATTTGTAATTTTTTCAGAGTCCAGGCTCACCCTGTGTTTGGAAGGTGTGGGGTGGATTCCCTGCATTCTTCATGAAAGGCCAAGCTCTGGTTTGCTTCCCTTCCAGCTGCCAAGGGAGGTGAGGGTGCCAGGCACTCGGAGCAGCTGAGCAGTCCAGCTGATCTTCACCATTGCTCCTTGGCTTTTTCTGGGAATAAAAAAGGGCTCAGGCCCATTTTGTTTCACACATATGATARGTCCAAGTGTTGTCCATCCACACTCAGGGACAGTGTGCAGTACCTCCTCTAGAGATCCACATTTTAAAATAGCTTAACCTCAGCAATCCTACCAGAGATGGCTGAGGATCTTTTGTTTCACTTCATGTTTGAAACACTTTGCCATACTGGGAAATTGCCAGTGTAGAGTGACATGTTGGGGACAGAAAACAGACATATCCTCAGGTGCAAAAGTTGTTACTTTTGTGCAGCTTTTCAGAGAGCCACACACAGCCACTCACCAGAATCTTTGTTAGTGATGTGGAAATAAATGTGAAATCACTGCTAATAAAACACCCAAAGAAAGGCGGGAGGGTAAATAAAGCAGAAAGGCTGGCTGAATCACACAGCCTGCTGCACCCAGACAAGCAAAATGTGTTTTACTGTGGGCTAATTGGAAGTAAAAGCATGGTCCTGAGAGTGATACCTGGGRATGAGGGAGAACGACAGGAAATGAGTCAACCATGAAAAAATGCTAGAGGTCATGGCGGAGCTGAAAATAATTTCATAGACATTTTCTAAATCATGGACAATTTCTAAAACTTGGATGAAACTGCACAGGATGATGATGGACTAATAGTTCTGGGCATCTTCTACTTAAGATGGGATCCTTTGCAGTACTCTCAACCAGGATATCCGGGCTGCCATACAGGGATAACTCGGTGACTTTTATATATACAGGAGGTTGGGTTCAGCACATCTGATGAGCTCTGCTGCCTTTAGGCTTTATTCGTCTATGAAATTGCCACACTGCTTTATAATCTATTACAAATAAATAAAACAGACAAGGGGCTGAGCTGCTACAGCAAACCCTCTGCATGCTTTCTAGGCCTCCACAGCGTGAATTTGTTTTTAAAGGAACAAATAGCAGGACAAAGGTGACAAAGCAGACTCAAACATCACCATCACCATAGCAACASTGGCTTCAGCCTGACACAGCAGCAGAAACCAAAATACACCCTTGCACAGAATACCATACAAGTTAGGAAATTGCTAGCCCTGTATGGCATACAAGATAAACAACCAAAATAAAAAYGACTATAGATTGCTCTGTAAAATTATTAATTGCTATTTAAAAAATACACTTTTTGCAAATAAACAGYACCTTAATGATCTCTTAAATTGATTTCTCTTGACATGAGCAGCAGAAGAAAAAGCAATCATGAGTTGTGTTTGTACCACATCATGAAGCAGCATCTCAGCCTGGAAGCTGAAACTACTAAGGCAAAGATATTGTAGGAGTTCCCTGAGTGCCTTTGTGGCTCTGCTCCTGCCAGCAGTGCATTTGGTGATGTGACTAACATCTGCCACATGTGGTTTGCTCTCTCTCTCACCTGCTCTTTGAGGAAGGACTGTATATGCACAGGAGTATTTTGCATGGGGCTTTCTTTTTTTTTTTCTTTTTCTTTTAATGTGCTCACCAGGCTGCATTTAAATGGGGAAAGTTCAGGCCAAAAAAATACACTATAAGCATGAAGGAAAAAAGTGATTTCCTAGTCCCCTGTGCGATTTTGTACTGCAGCCTCAGACACAAAAGGACTGAGGAAAGTCTCTCTCTTGCTCRGATGAGTTCAGAAGAGACAGCTTGCTCAGTGCAGAGAAAGCATCTGCAGAGACCATCATGTCTGGCCATGTCCCCATCATGGTGCTTTGGGGTGGGCTGAGGTGATGGGTGACAGCAGTGCCTCCCGGGTGTATGGCCAGCRTGGCAAAGGGCACTCAGTGGTGACAGCCAGGTCCCAGTGTCCCCAGCACACTGCAGCAGTGACYCTGCCTGGGCAGCTCCAGGGAGCAGCACCGCTGCTGCTGCTCCCACACAGACACAGTGACGTTTTAGGTACACTGGACCAAGGCTCTCGAGATAATTCTGGAGATCTTGAGACTGTTTAGTCTTTGGAATGCCAGGACAGAGGGCAGAGGAGAGTGCCTGACGCATTTGCAGCAGGCTGTTTTCTCAGGAATTGCTGTAGCCCTCTATCTAGAGAGCATCCTGCAGCCCATCGCCACATCCAGCTGGAAGCTGCATGTGCAGGGTGGGCACTTAAATAGAAAAAAAACAACCCAGTGTAAACCAGTGTGAAATAAAATTGCTTTCCCCCACCTCTTCAACCACTGAGTGCTGCTGACAGAGCCCTGGGGATGCGGTGCCCTCGACCCAGGTGGCAAACCAAGGGCACTGCTGTCACTCAGCGCTGGCAGGGCAGCCAGGAGCAGCTCCTGTCAGCCTGCAAGGCCACTTGGCCTGCTGCCTGCATTTTCCCTGCCTGTGTTCTCTCCCTGCCTGACTGCCCCTGAGCCCAGGGGCTCCATAGTGCTGCAATCCAACGTTTTCTAGCAGCAGCAGCTGAGCACACACAGGCTGGGTGCTGCAGGCAGTGTGGCAGGGCATTCCCAGGAGGATGCAGGGACGGGGATGTACTGGGGAGAGAGATGGGTCTCATCTCCCTGGACCATCAAATGACCCAGAACTGGAGCCAGTAGCCAGTCAAAAAGCATCAGTCCYGCCAATAAAACAAAGAAAATGTGGCCCATTTCAAATTGTAGAATTGTCAGCCATCTCTAGGTGCCATCGATCACACGGTGCACACCTGAGGTGTGCTCAGACAGGATGCAATAGCAGAGATTTGCTCCACAGGGCAGCCACCATGATCCCTGGGGACAGAGGGCTCTCCTAATTGCTTTAAAGGGATGAAAAAGGTTTGTGCTGGTCCCAAGACAGAAAGGCAGACCCCCAAATTTGGGCAACTCTGGGAAAAATCCAGATAGGAAAAAGAGGTGCTGTCAGGTTTATGTGGCTGTTATACCTCCTCTTTCACAGGAGCCTTTTTTTCCTATTTTATGCACATGTGCATTTAAACTGGTTACAAAGCAACAAATGCTCTTTCTTTTTATTGAAGTTTGGCTTCATAWCTAGAGATCATTCCACTTCACGTGTGTGAGACAGAGATGGATCAAATGSGATTCAGTCCTCACAGACAGGAATTTATGCTGCTAGAAAGCTGAGAACAAGCTTGGTAGTGTTTCACGGAGACAACATACAAAACTTTTGCAAAAGAAAATAAATTCATAACATCTAAGTCCAAAAGATGTTTTTCTCAGAYAGTTGTAATTACCATACACATATAGGACTTCTTTTTTGTTTGGCTGAAGTGTTACTGTGGCATATATTTTTACTATAAAGCAATTGCAACATATCACTCATTTGCAGATAAATCCCAACATTGGTCAGATATTCTTAGAAGCCAGCAGAAAAATGAAGAAAASCCAGTCATGAAAGCTGACTTATAATACTGGTAGTAAGCTCACATCAGTCACAAAACCTAGTATCTTCTATACTTCAAAAAATTTCCATAATCAATTAATTCTGTGAAATTACTTWTTTCTTTTTCTTTTTTTAAATAGTAGATAAACCAGAGGCATTTTCCCCCAGGGGAGATAAATTCTTTTAAACACTCAGCCCTGCTCAGGGGCTTATTGCAAAGTGCTGCCTGCCCAGGGAGACAAATACCATGTCCTCTTCAAAGTTACATGAAGATAATTTCAGCTTTCGATCAGGGAATTAGGAATCAGCCCATCATAGATGTTTAAGCTGCTTCCATCTTTTTCAAGAAACATCTGTTTCCCAAGCAGATTACCAGAGCTGATAGAAATGCTATTTTATTTTACTAATCTAGAATAAAAAAAGGAACATGAGCTGCTGGGGAAGGGACAGTGGTTGCTCTTCCCCTAATCTGCACATCAAGGTGCTCCAGCTGGGATGGCAATGGGGAGAAGTGGCAGGAGCAGCTCCCAGCCCCACGCTCTGGGATGCCTTCAAGGCCTTCTGGGCATCCCTGGGTGGAGGAAAGCTGCTAGTTTCTCATTCAAGATTGGTGAAATCCTCTCCCCTGATGCCCCAAATCTAAACCAAACCAGTACCTTGCTTGAAAACTGGGAGCACAAAGAAAGCCATGTACACTGCTCTCCACCTTCTGATATGGGAATTCAAAATCACCTCTGATATGAGACCTTAGAATCCACATAAAAGGGTTTCTACTGGTGTTGCATTGTGTTCCCTGCTCTAGGAATAGTTTGTTCAGTACCATAATCAGCTTTTTTACTGATAAAGAGAAGAAAGGGTATTTCTTGAGCTCTGGACAGCAAAACACAGGGGTTTGACACACTGGATATACAGCAGTGGCATAGTACCCAGCCAGCCCTGAAAAGAGATAGGTGGAGAATTTTATAAATATTCCTGGCTCCTCATTCCTCTGCCAGAAACGATAAAAACTAAGAAGATACATAATTTATCTTTTATGTATCATTCCTATAAGCCTTTCCTTGGAGTTTCCCTTACTTTAWTTTTTTTTTTAACTTTTTCACATTAATGTGCTTAGGAGTTAGGGGGAMTTTGACACAGAGTTTATTTCCAATTATTTTTTTTCCTCTTTGTGGTTTTTCACAGCTTTTAAAATGTGTAATAAATTGAAAAGGTGCACAGCCTTGTAGAAAGGTGGCTGAGGAAGGAAGAGGCAGAAGAACATTCCCTCTTACCCACGAGCTACCACTTTTCACTCCTTAGAGATAAGAAACAGAGGAGAGCATTAKCTCCTGTTTTTCCTCCACAGCCCGCCTTGGGGAAGTTTTTTTTTCATGGCATGTCATACAGATGCCATTGGTGTTCAACCCCCCAGCCAAGCAGGTGTGCTCATGTGCCTCCAGGCATCTTTTGGGCTGTGGTAACACTCTGTTGCCTCCTCCTCATCCCCACCTTGGGTACCAAATYGATGCTGAGACACAAGTGGCACCTGCCTGCTCCCTGCCCTCACCGCCCTGAACCTGCAGCACGTGGCCTGCCTGGTGTCTGCATCCCACTTAAACCAAGAGTTTAGCTTCTCACGAGGCTGTGGGACAATAACTCAGTCTGGCATGGACTTTCAGAGGTGCCTACCCCAAAGCCAGACTGGCTCTGGGATCACACCAGACTGCTCAGGACTTGGTTTTCAAAACCTTCAAGGATGGAGCCAGCATAACCTTGAGGGGCAACCTGCTCCACTGCCTGGCTTCTCCTCACCCCAGCCTCAACCTCTGGTTTCAGCCTCTGCTCTCACACCATGCCCCACCACAGAGAGCCTGAYCTTCCTGTGGGCACCGGGGAGCTGCTGGGTCCTCCCAAAGCCATCTCTTTTCCAGGCTGTATAAGTCCAACTCTATCCGTTGTCACTTAAAACAATTCAGCGATGCAAAATACCAGCAAAAATAAAACCCAACCTCTACAGAACCCAGTGGTTAACCTCTGGTATCTCCCTCAGTGTTTTCCTAAACTATCACAGTTACAGGTATAGTTAAATAAGTMATTTCCAGCCTTTCTTGACCTGAAAACTCATGCTTCATCTCTGCATCTGTGTCCCCAGCTTTCCTGGTGAGCTGAGAACCACTGTTCTTCGAGGCTGTGCCATGAAAGGARCATACTCCTGACTCAATTCCTGCCAGACCCTGCTGAGTAAGAACAGCAGAGGAGATTATACAGTGCAACACCAGGACAATTTTACACTTTCCATTGAGCAGAAGTGTCACAAAACTCAATTGTAGCCTGAGAATTACCAAAGCAGCCTTAAAGRCTTGGCTTTTTGAACACGTGAAATGATAATCAATCAGTTCTCAATCCAGCCATTGCAATCTGACAGAGATGAGGAGATCAGCATACATCAGGAGGATGGTGTAAAGAAAGTATAGTGGAAATAATCTTTAATTAAAAAATTAACCGACAACAACAGACGCCATGTCAAGTGAACCTTCGGAAATGTATGYAAATAGATGAAAGAAGGAAAATGAGACATAGCTCTGGTGAAAGTGAATGAAGGGAAGTCTTTAAATRGCTTAATAATAGGAACACGTTGAGAAGCAGTGAGGTTAATACAGAAATGACATAAAGCAGTGGGGGGTCTTGGACTAGATTTATTGTGCATACTAATTGGAGGACACTGAATACCAGATAATAGCTGAAGGATGTGGCTTCCGCTCTGTCAACATCCTCTTGTTCACAAAGGATGATTCAGCAGAATTCAATAGCTTCACAATATCACTGAGAATGACACTTTAATAGGTAACAAAATGCTGTATTTCAGCACTGGGCAGGGGGAAATCACAAGGAAGTGAGATTGGAAGGGGATGACACCAGAGGCCTCGCTGGCAGCCACCAGATCTGAAAGCAGCACAATTCCCCCAGCCTCTCCCAGCCTGAAAAAGAGCCCAAGTGTTTATCTGAGGGGATATTAATGCAAGCATTAAAATAACAGCACCAACAACTGAGACCACAAATGTCTTGTAATTCTTTTAATTCTTATAACCTGCAATGACTAAGCAAACTCAGGAACCAGCTCATTAAAACTTAGAAGTTAATTGGAGCAGGAAAAGCAAGCAGCTCTWACTGGTCCTTACTGCCCAAACTGAGTTAAGTGCGGAAATTATGCAGACAGCAAATAGATTTGCTTTTTCTGAGGTAGGGCTTTATTAACAATTCACACAAAAAAAATCCACACAGCAATCAGTGACGTAGGAGAAGTCATGGTGTGTGAATGGTAAGCCTCAGCTTTGTGGTACTCAAGCTCTGCATTACAAGGCAGAGTTCTGAATAAGGAAACCATCTGCCAGGAAAGGTCTTTCATGAATATTTTTTTCCCTGTAGCTTTTAACATGCCAACACAAGAATACTCTTTAGAGGTCAAGTGGCACTCTCTGAGAAAAAGCTTAGTAAATCTCATTCCTTAAAAACAAAGCATGGTGGCTGAGGCAGTGCTTGCACACTTGAGGCCAGGCACCAGCAATGTGAGCCACAGGATGCAKGGAGTGGCTGCTCCTTTGGTGCCCAGGGGCTCTCAGTGGGCTCTGCTGGGCTGGCTGCTCTGCCACAGGGCCAGAGCAGAGCAGAGTCCGTGGATCCTCGTTGGGGTGTCCTACTGCATCTCCAATGGCTCCAGGAGCCTGCAGAAGACAACACACCACTAACTGACCTCAGGAGCTTGTGCAGAAACGCCCACATTTCAGCAGCTGAGTCTGCCACTGCGCTCCACAGTGTTATTCACCAGATGTACACTGACTGCCTCAAGACCTCAACCACCAACATCACTCACAGCCATCCACACAGTGAGCAGCTTCTGCATTTCTGTGTCAGAAACCCAATCTCTTCTTACCCTGCACTCCTTGGCACCTTCGTCACCCTGGCACTGAATCAATGACAGATATTTTTCCTGCCCCAGCTACCAATTCAGCATCAAAGAACAAGGTATGCTGTTTGCTGTGAGGTGTTTATTTTTTCTAATGTGCAACACAGGGAGGCATGAGGACATGTGTGCCTTTTGGCCTGGCCTCAACGGAGCTCAGAGGTGTACAGGGTGAGGTGTCATGTAAGTCATCATAAATAAAGAGRAGGCACTAGTCAGCACCTGTTAGAAGGAGGCCAAAACACATCTATGCCCATCCACCAAAGAGGGAAAATAATTTTGAAGTGATTTTTCCAGACAGTGGCACACAGTGGGTCAGAGGGAAGAAGGCAATTTGTGTGGCTCAGCATCCCGAGCCCCTGAGCCCTTTTCCATCCTATCTCCTTCCTTTGTGCACGACTGCCCTCAAATCTCTTASCCACTGATTTTCAGGCATACCCTGCTCAGTGGGTGCACAGTGTTTTAACCCTGGGGCAATCAGCAAATGGGATGTGCTCAAGGCAGCAGAGWGGAACTTTATTAACATACATGTACTGGCCAAGGATGTCTCAGTATCATGTAAAACACACTTGGCAGGGCAGTTTGCCATGCAACTAGAAGCTGTCCAGCTAAAGATGATCAGACACTTACCTGCCAAGGCACATTGCTGGAGTAAGCTGAGCATGTAACCCAAGCAGATGACCCCACACACACTTGTTTAACTGGCTCCATTTGTGAGAAAGCGCTGGAGTCAGGTAGTGAAAGAAGCGTTTCCTCCTAGCTGGGATATAATTCCCTGGACATTCAGAATGCATCATCAAAATGGGTTTTCCTCTCAGGTTTCTGACTGAACACTGACTTTGCTTAGGTAACCACCTACCAGCTGTGCCCAGACCTGTGAGAACAAGTGGGGAGAACATGATGAGCTGGGAACACATTTTTTTGAAGACAGGGGAAAAAAAACAAGCAAATGCTAGAAAAGCAGACCAAATTAAAGCCAAGCCCTCAGATGTACCCTGAAGCCTGAGGCTGGTTCAGCTGGGAGCATCCCTGGGGTGTGTGGTACCAGGGTATTTGAAGAGGGGAGAACTGGGTGCACTCTGCCCATGACACAGGTTTTGTTCTTCAGGTCTGAGCTCTCTGACCTCACCAGSATTTTCAGTCTGATGCAAATTTTCAGGGTGCAGTAGCTGACAACTCCAGGATGCTGGACTGGATGATTCAGTAATTACTTACAGTCTTGTACTCCGCATGACTGGAAAATATCCCACAAAATCTTTATCTCAGGCTTCGTGAGCTGGTACATTTATTACTTATTATGGAAATGGCAGTGCTGATAAAACTCACTAGCTTTGGTCCCTCAGGCTGTCTTCTATCTGTGGCAAGATCTTATTTGCATTTTCTGTAGCTGGGATGCCTCCCAAGGGCTAAGTCCTGGCAGCCAAGAGCAATACAGAGGAGAAACTGGGCCCAGAGCTTGGTTTTTCTCCCCCAGCCTGAGATGCTGACACACGCTGCTTTTGCAAAGTGCCTGATCTTCTCCTGTCTCGGTCAGCCCAGCTGCCAATCTGTGTAATAGCAGGATCTCGCTGAGAGCCATATGTTGCTGCTGGGTTGTTTTGGGGAAAATGAAATTAAAACAATGCACAACAGTTGTTTTAATGCCATTTCTTGTTTGCTTGAAGCCTTGGTCCCAAATTGCCTTTACACAATAGGAAGGTAAAGCCTATGGTTTCCAGTAACTTGAGGGGCATGCTGGACACTCAGGAACCGCTGCTGGTGGGCAGAATGGAGACTCCCAGCCCTGGGAGAGCTCTTGAGAAGGAAACTGAAATAAAGCGGAAAAATCTGGGAAGAATAGCAGCTTTATTTGCTTTAAATTCTGCTAAAAGTAAAAATCACGCTGCATTGCGTGCCTTTCTCCAGGAAAACATCTTCAAACCAGTGGTTAACGTCATTCCACAGATTTTTTTTTGCTCCCTCCCTCCATCCCTCCCTTCCACTCCCAGTATTTCTCTGCATGTGTGGTTATCAGAATAGGGGTACATTCAATCCACAGCACTAAGCCTCATGCTCAGAAGCCCAAATGTGCAGGTTATCACTGCTGTAGGACACAGAGCGCTGTCAGATTAGGGATTGAATTGAAAGCACAGAGCAGAATGCCCATGGAGGAACTGGTTTCTCTTCATAATGAGGAGATGGGCAGAGCTCTGGGGTGTTTGTCAGGCAGAGCAATGGTGTGGATGAGACACCCAAAGAGCTCAGCAGCCTTGACCTCCAATTCTGCACTTGGCACAGGCAAGGGGGACTGGCATGTTCAGTCCTTTGCTTGAGAACAACTAGTGTAACAAAAAATGTTTAAGGCAAATGGAGAAAAAACATGTTTATTTGTTTTATGGAGACAGTGAGAACCAGACGTTTATATTACGATAACGCCGGGAAGTTCTGAGAGTGCAAAGCTCTTTCCAGGCTGGGTAAGAGACCTTCACTTTTAAAACAAACACCAATATGATACCAGCTCCTSACACACACATTTCCCTCCCATGATTTTACACTGAATAGTCCAGAGAGAGAATGGAAAGAGCCCTACAGCGCAGGCAGCAGCAGCTGATCTATCCAGAGCCATGCTTTCTCTCTAATGCTCTTTTATGTACACAACATCGGTCATTTGTGTGCAGCCATTAGTGCTAAGATCTCATTGTATGACACTGTTTCATCTCCTCTTATTAGGAGAGGATTCCGAGGTGAGAGCGCTCTCCTCCCTCATTATTCATGCAAGGCCCGGTGGCAATAATGATGTATGTGGTGGTGACTGCTCAGGGCTCCAGCAGTGCTGGTGTGGTTCCAGTGGTGCAGGTGTGGTTCCAGTGGTGCAGGT
>NW_026623857.1:57715-68491 GCF_030028575.1 Malurus melanocephalus | reverse complement strand
GTTCCAGTGGTGCAGGTTTGGGTTCCAGTGGTGCAGGTTTGGGTTCCAGTGGTGCAGGTGTGGTTCCAGTGGTGCAGGTTTGGGTTCCAGTGGTGCAGATGTGGGTTTCCTGGGAAGCAGAGAGAAGAGCAGAGCTGAGGGTACCCCAGAAAATGCAGCTTCTATCCCAGAGGCCATCTCTAAATCTGCTGGGCTGGTGTGCTTGTTTGCASTCCTCTGGGCCTGCCCTGGGTGTCAGCATGGGAAGGGCACTCACATTCCCTGGTTCAATGAGGGACCACAGGCACATCTCAGGGATGCTGTCAGGGGCTTGCCTGGCTCCTCATTTCCTGCCAGCCTGCAAGTGAAGAGATCTGCTTAGGCTCAAGTCATGTTTGGTTGGCACGTGGGAAGGTTGGAAAGGTTGTTCTTTTATTTTCTATTTYCTCCCCCCAAGATTTCATCTCCACTAGAGGCTCAAGGCCAGGAGGAGACACCTCTGCTGTCTGGTTCATAGGGCCTTCGCCTCAGAGCTATTTTCTCATCAGAGCTCCACCGAGGGCAGCCTTTGTCTGGGCTGGGATAAAGGCACTTCCCTAATTAAGTTAGCTTAACCACCACTTGGGAAATACAATGTCCGCTAAACTCATCCACAGCCAGGCAGTGACGAGGATCACAGCCATTCTGTGGGAATGGAGCACACGTCAATTATCCCCAGAATTTCAAAGCTGCAAAACCCAATAGTTTCCTTGGCAAACTCTGCCAGGCATGACATGACTGCTACTCACACTCCACACGTTTCCTAATGCAAAGGATTGGACAACCTCAAATACTGTTTCCAAGAATAGCAAGGGTAAATGAACTGCAAATTACTAAATTCCTTTTATTGCTGGGAGTACAAAGTAATTTAAATTAGTTTCAGTCTGAAGTGAACTGTGGGTCAAGCTGGGAAAATAAAATAAGTGGTGACATTTTAGGAACACCTTTTATGATCATTTAAAGAAAATATTTCATCTCACACCAGGGTATTTTGTACTCTTAGGAAAGACACATTTGCAAAAGATCATGGCTTTCTGTACTTGCATACATGTAGCACATTTAAATGCACATGTACACACACATGTATGCTTTAAACTACAATGTAAGCCGAATATTTTTCGTTCACTTAGCAACTAGCCTTTGCAGGGAAAGGGACAGCAACTGATCCCAAGAGAACATACGTTTTTACAGAAAACTGCCATTAACATTAGGCTTGACTACATAATGCTCCTTTCCTCTTTCCCACATCCTCTGATGTAGGTGGGTTTACTGAGTGCATAGGTAAAATAATGATCTTGCACATTGTTTGAACAGTTTCCTGCTCCAAGAACCACTTTTGGCTCCCCACTGTGGTTTTGATTAACATACTACCTGCGACTTCTGCAGATCTGAGCTGGTTTGATTCTGCAGGCAAAGGAGAGAGGGGAACAAGCTCCAGCACCTGGCACTGTATCATTGCAGCTGGAGTGGAGAAGTCATAAAATGCACTGCCTTTTAACGAAATAGGATAGAGGGAATAGACGCTACCCCGCTCTTGCAGCTTCACTGCAAAAATTACTCGGCCGTGCTGAGTGGCGTTGGCTGCACAAGCTTTGCATGTCACAGCTAGAGCAGACAGAACAAGACAATAATAGGGATAGTAATAATAATAGTACTAATTATACTAATAAATGAAACCAGAAAATGGTTGGAAATCTTCCACACCGTCATGCTTTCTTTCAATGAAGGGAGGTTAAATCTTCAGCCAGCTGAAAAGCAAAGAATGSGATTTGTTCCCCTTACAAATAATGGATCAGTGACTGCAAACACTGGATGCAATCTGTAGTTGCAGAAAGCTTTCAGTCAAGTGGAGATAACTTCTTCATGGTACAAAGCACTTTCTGTGACCTCAATGTCCTAAATGTAAAGCAATACAGTGCTAATGTCATAGAAATCAGAGTGCTGCAGGTTGAAGGGAGCAAGGGTGTAATTTCAAAGGGGAATGTCTGAGGTGATGGAAGTGGCAAGGACCAGCCCACGCTTTGTTGACAGGATTTGTGTGAATGTGTGTGTGTTCATTAATTTTGTCTTTCCTGGAGTTTGAAACTGCAATTTCTGTGCTGCTTCTCCTGGTGTAACTCACATGCATCCCCTGTCTGGAATCTGGGCTGCAGGCAAGTAGGGATGGAGAGGGATGGGAGGAGGTGGACCAGTGCCTCCAGGAACTCCTCCTGGGAGGGGAACTGGCACAATACCCTGGTCTGGAAGCAAATTTGAAACAAGAAAAGGTGATATCAGGAACAAAATGTTAGCACCTGGGTAGCATACAGGATGTCTGGAAGGAGATGGTGGGGGTGTGAGGCAGCTTTTGCTAGGCTGTTTCTTCTGAGAGACCAGAGCTCTGGATWGTAAAAATTAGGGGACATTCTGGTGGAGAGGGTCACAGGTTTGGCCCCACAAAGGCCTAGGGCTGCTGAGCATCAAGAGGGACTATAAACAGGGAGCTTCCTTCCAGCTAGTCCTTAGCTAGCCCAAAGAAACCCAGAAGCTTTCTGAGTTAAGACCAACAAATGAAGACAGCACAGGGCAATATGCTCCAGAGGCAAARGGGGCCAAGCTCATCATATCACTGTGAGGTTTTATTACACTGTATTGCTACAAGGAAAAATATTGGTAATACACTGAGGGTCAAAGCCTCAACTTTTTCCCAGGCAAATGTCTTGAGTGAGAAGTTCATAAGGAAGCATAGATAAAAAGATGAAAGAGCTCTGGGACAGATGAATGAGCAGGCTGAGGGAAAGGTATGAGGAACCAGGAAGCCCAGCTGAAGAGGAAGGATCACTGGGATTAATTTTTTAAAAAAAGAGCCTAACTTTATTTTAAAGTTTTCAAGCATACATGAGCCTTGGGCATCAACTGCCATAGAGCTGGAGTGAGAGGGGTAAAAAAACAGTATAAAAGACCATTTTTCCTTCTCTCTGAATGGGCCTGGTGCACATTGACAAACACAGAATCATAAAATTATTCAGGTTGAAAAAGACTTCTCAGATCATCAAGTTCAACCATTAACCCAACACTGCCAAGTCCAGCACTAAAACATCACCTGAGCTACCTGCACCACAGAGGGTGATGTTAACCCACCAGAGTTACTGTCAGTCTTCATGTCCAAGATGCAGCAGACAGATGGTGCAATAAGAGATAAGCAAGAAAAACTGAAGAGAAACATATTAGGATGTCCTCAGGGCACAGCACATGTCCTAAACCTGCCCTAACCTCCACCCTGACCCCAGAGTTGTCATGCCCAATGCTGGCAGGCAATACTCTGCTTGAGGGCTTGCCAAGCAGCAGCTTTATTCTGCTCTTTGAAGGCTGGCTAGGAGACAGGAATGAGAGAAAAACATTATGTCTATTTTGCCTCAAAAAATAYTACTGATAGATAATGTAGACCACAGCTCTTTTGATTTCTTACCAGAGGATTAGAAAAACAAATTCTTTATGTTTTCTGCCAGCCCTACTCAGAAATACAGGTTCTTTGAATTCACGTAGAACTGACTGCCCAGACAATCTTCCTTCTAAAGGAATCAAATTGCACTTTCTTAAAGCTGGGGTTGAGTTCAATAATCTATGAAAAACTGGGTTGATAGGAGGGAGCAATTTCACAGAGTAGCCAGTTTTCAGTAACTGCAAGCTGAATTTGTGGTAATGGTGGCAGAACTGAAAAATGTCATTTTACAACTTCAATGTCCAGATCCACCTCTCTGCTGCATGTTATAATACTTGAATTTATGCTGTTGTTTTTTTAAAACCTGGGAATATTAATTTGTTTTACTAGTGTCTATGCATGATGCCCTTAGTTTAAATTCCAGTACCAAAACTCAGTCAAGAGATATGGTGCAATGATAGGGTGTTTAATGTTGAAAAATATTTTTCTATGAAGGGGAAACCCAGATGCACATGAGAAGAGGAYGCAATCAGAGAGTTACTTGGATAGAGCAGACCCTTTGGGGCTGAGAAAAGTGGGTGGCTGGCAATGAATAACTTGTCTGATGGACTGAGTCTCCTATTACTACCTGTGGATAGTGGAAAAGTGGGCTGCAGGTCCTCCAGATATACTTGATTATCTGCATGACATTGCAAATCTTAAATTCAGAGGCTCAATTCCAAACACTGTTTCAATATTTGAAAGCTGCAAGGTGGTCATCATTACCCGGAAACTGTAAGACACCGTTTCTGATCTCCTGATTCCTGCCACACTGATATTTCAGCAGGAATTATAATTTCTGTAAGATTAATTTTTCCCTAGTTCTCAGGCATATTTCTGAAACTCAATTTCCAATTAAATGTCCATGCCAAAAAAAAGGTGCTGTATAAATACAGAACAGGGCAAACACAAGAGAAACCATGATTTATGCGGTTCTATTTGAAGCAGTGAGGGTGCTGTTCCTAGAAATTCTTTACACAGCATGTACAACATTCCACATTAAAACATTTTGATTATGTTGTTGTACTATTTTACTGCTGTGTAGTTATGCTTATGCACTGAGGACAGATAATTTTGAAAGGCAGGACAGCAAGGGAAAATCAAACAGCTTATGAAGAGTTAATGTTCTCAAATAACGTTCATTTTTTGCTATTGTGCTTGATAGAAACACTTGGTGCTTGCTCTCTGAAACCACCACAGCACACTCATACCTGTCTGRGCTACTGCACCTGCGGGCCAGGTACAGGCAGGGATTGGTGTGACAGGATATGTGGATCAGGCTGAGCCTTCTGCCAACCAACCTTTTTGATGGAATCTTATTCTTCCTAGTCATGATTTCATTTTCATGCCCACTCTGTCCCACGGAGGACTCGGAGCAGTGCGGGGGACCTGCCAGCCAGTCCCTGGGGCAAGGAGAGGTGGCGGGGAGGGAATGCTCGGCCAGGTGGGCTGAGCTGCTCCAGGTGCCTTGCTGGGGTTAGTTTGTGTTAAACAAAACCGAGAGGTAGCAGTAAAAGGGCAGGCTCAAAAGGTTACACATTAGAGGTCTGCCTYGGAGTCAGTGCTGCCCTGCTGAGCGTCTGTGCTCTGCTTCTGAATTTGAATGCCATGATAAGATAAAAGCAAAAGCAGGTTTGTATTAGGCTGAGCAAACAAAAAGAGAGCAGGACTTTTCCATTTAAAATCCCAGCCAATGCAGAGTGTCTAATTTCCCCTACCCTTTCCAGGCTGCAGCACAAACCAAGCTATCTCAGCACGGCTGTTGACACCTACTGAAATAAAAATGCATGAAGTAATCTTTGTGAAGGTCACAGTGACCTTAGTGCTTAGCACAAAATTCTCACTTAAGCTGGTGTTTCTGGCACATCCTTGACTGTAGCTAGGGAACCGGCATTTTGCTCGATAGAGACATGATCTTCCCTTGGCTTTGCTCATTCCCAGCCTGACTTGGCTGTGCCAGAAGTACAGTTGGGCTGAAAAATGGCTGCTGATCAGACAAAGCGGATTCAAGGACATGGCTCAACGCAAGTGCTGAGAAACTGCTGCATCACTTTCAAACAAGTTGAACCAACTTGCACTTTCCTCTTTGCCAAATTAAATAAGGAGCAGTTGCAAAGAAATTAATGAAGAGCATTTTTGCTTGAGTGAAGACAGCGGGGTAGCAAATAAAGGGTGACTTGTAAGAGACTGGAGATTCTGAATCACGGCGGGACTCCAGGAACCTGAACTCTGCAGGTCTTTTCAAAACCTTCATTGTAATGTGTTTCTCTAACTGTGGTAGAAGTGGGAACAGCTACAAAATTTGACATCTCAAAACTTGGCTTCAGCATGGATTTTCCTTTAAAAATATTCATTTTGAATGAAGTGTAAGAACTCTACTATGATCATTACCAGTACCTAGGACTACTCTGAAATATAAAGTATCATATGATGAGGGTTGAAGTGGGTCTCTCCACTGATGATTTTCCACTCTTCTGAATATTGTGCTGCCAATACCAAATACTATCAAAAAACTCACTTTGCAGCACTACAAAAGGACAGTGCTTTAGAGCAAAAGGGAAGGGGGCCTGGGCTCACAGGGCCTGTGCATTTTATGAAACTGCACTTTGCTACCTCCCAGCCACGTCCCTGCCCTTGGCTGCCCAAGCACAGAGTTCAGGGAAGAAGGCTGAAGGATGGCAAAAGATAGTCCAGTATTTCCTGCAACCCAAGCAACAGGACCTGAGAGGTAGGAGAAGGCTTATATCTTGGATTTTAAYTTTCAAAGGGGATGAGGTGCAATGAAAAATGTGTGCAACACCTTCTTCAAACTAGTGTTGGGTACTTTTATCTTACTAAAAAAATACTGTATGGAAAAAAAAATCTCCATCTCTCTTCATATATGCTTTAAATAATGAGCCCTGAGTCATGTCTGCAGCTCTTCACCTTAGAAAGGAAGTGTGTTACAAAGTCATATAGGATGTTGTGAGGTGTTACTGATTGTGATAAAATCCCATTAGAGTGACAAGCCAATACGATGTAACAAGGGAGTTGTACAGTTAAACACAGCCAGATAACCCCAAAGCAAAACAGAAACAGGCTTGCAGAACGGAGCATGGCACAAACGAACAAAAACAACAAATGCTGTAATGAAAGCCACACGTGAAAGATCAAGAAATGGGTCTCTTTCACAGGTGCAGCATAGAAAGGAGTGGGCAGAAATGCTATGCTGCAGCAGCAACCCAAGAGCCACCTCAGGGAGGGCACAGTATCTACCAGGACCCTGGGTCAAGCCAGGAGGGCCCCATTGGGCCAAAATATTGATCCTGATAATCAAAATGTTATTTTGCAGGTCACCATAGTGTCAGTGCAGAGGGATAGATCTGCAGGTGAGAATACCACCTGACAGTACCTGGGGATCATCTTCATCAGGTCAAAACAAGAACCTTCTCAGGCCAGGCAAGGTTTCCCTGTGGAGTACGATGAGATCCAGTTAAGACGTGAATATCCAGGAAAAGGAATGCCATACTGACTGATAACAAGGAATGGCTGAGAAACAAAACCTCAGATATTTTCAGAATGCATAACCTGATGTTGAAGTGGTCAAAAAACCTGACCTTTTTCTTTGTGTGAATTAATTTATCAAACTGGTGGTTAATGCAATTAATTGATCGAAGCGATAGCTTCTGGTGCATGTAGAGCCATACCACTGAGGTGAACTAAACTAGTAAGATGACATTGTCTTCACAGAGAAACGGAGACTTTCCACAATGACAGCCAAAACCGATACTGGAAGGGAACTGAGGCATCTTGTCAGCAAAATACTCCTTTTTTTTGGTTTAAAAAAAAGAAGTCTTACCAGCTACACTAATTAACATGCAATGAAGCTTGAGTGGGTGCCAAAGGACCTACAGTAGCACAGTGAACAGTCAGAAAACTCAGACAAGTACTTAGTGTTCCTGCCTCGTCATGCTTCTTTCCTCCAGGAAAGAAGGTGGAGAGGCTGAAATGGGCTGTGTGACCTCCTTCTGTCAGAAACTATTATTCATGTTATGCCACTAATGCCCCTGGCTAGCTCGGCTGCCAGATCTTACATTAGGGAAAAAAAGTCATCRGGTCCTTTTCATCTCCCGGGCCTTGCCAAGGCTGAGATAAATCCCATGGTTGGTGACGGACCAGCAGAGCCAGCCCTGAGGTCCTGCTGGGGATTGCAGAAGGAATTGCAAAAGGAATCACAGTGAGAAGTGCACTGGGGAATGCAAGGGGAATCACAGTGGGAATCAGAGTGGGAATTGCACTGGGAATCACAATGGGAATCACGAAGTGAAGTGCACTGGGAGTTGTGAAGTGAATTGTAATGGGCATTGCAGTGGAAATTGAACTGGAAAATGTACTGGGAATTGCATTGGAGATCACACTGAGAATCGCAAAGGGAATTGCAATAGGAATTCCCATGGAAGTTGCCCACCAGCAGCAGGGGAGCCCATAAAAGCAAACAGTGTGGCTCTGAGCCTTTCCCTCCTGAGGAAAGGGGGCAGTGAGTGACAGACTTACTGGAGCACCTCTGGCCCTGAGCTGGTGAATCTGGAGAGCAGCRGGCACCACAATGAGCCCCCATTGCTGCCAGGGCTGGCCAGGARTGGCACAGCTTTGGCCAGCACCAGGGACACTCTCTGGGCAGGGACCCTGCAGGGGCTGGAGGCCACCCTGGGCAGGCAGGGGACCCCTCTGCATGGGGGCTGGCAGCTCTCCTCAAAACCATGCTCATGGCCCRCCCTGCATGCCTGGCCCCACATTAGCTACTGCCTGATCATCTGCATAAGCAACCAAAAATAATTTAAAATTCAGGCTGGACAGAGTTAAGCCTCCCACTGAGCACTGTGTGTGTGGGAAGTGGGRCCAGGGCAGCCTTTCAGATGGTGGTCAGGCTGGTTGTGCTACCCTTTGATGAAGGTACCTAGTCTGAGAAAGACTAAAAAGCAGACTTTGCTCCTGAATGGGGATGTTCATGGTCTGCTATGGCATCTTGTGAAATGAAATAGAGGCATATGTGCAGGGAAGAGATAACTTTAGGTGCTGCAGCCATCTAGGACAGCAGAGGACTCCCACCCTGAGAGGCAAACTCTCTCCCAGTGCTCCCAGTAAGGATATATTTATCTTGTTTTCACGCAGGCTCTGAGTCAGGAAGGTAATAAAAAATAACTCTTCTGAGTGTTCTTGCACTTTGAGTGTGTTTTTACAGGAATTTACAGACACCTGAAAAGGATATTTGCAAAATGACCTATGATCCTTAACCTGCGGTACACACAATAAATCTGCCACCCTGAGCACTGCCAGCCTTTTTGAATGAAAGGCTGCATTATAACAACACATGTGTATGGCTACAGGGCTGTATATCTTATTGGGCCTCGTTCTCCAATCAACRTTTAAAAATAAAAGGAAAGCAATATAAAACTATCTACGCATAAATTCTCTTGCAATGATTTGGTTCTGCCTTCTCCCTCGCCCCTTTCCATCCTGACTGATGGCTTTATTATACAAAGGACAGTCATAAACATCTGAGCTAAGCCAATGAACTCCTCTCACGCGTAAATACCTCCTTGGACCAACAGAAGAGTAATGACTTTTTTTCTCCATTTATTCAATGTAAAGGAAATAACTGGTCATCAAATTGCAGGCTTGGATGTAATAGATTCCCAGTTTGGRCAGCAAAACAAATTTAAATGGGAGAAGAAAGTTGTATCTTTAAAAGGAAAGATGTTGACAAGCATTGTGGGTTCAGGGCAGTAGTACAGGAGCAACTTCTGATTAAATTTTTGATTCAGTCTTTTGGTCCATCAGATGATCTCAAGAAGAACCTAAATATAGGGTCAGATCAACCTAAAGTAATTCTTAATTGTTTCCCCCTCACCAAAGTAAAAAGAAGAAAAGATAATTTTCAATTTCAGTGAAACAACCTAAAATATAACATGCTGATTTTTGTTCATTTCACAAAAACTGAGGGAGTAAAAACTGGATTCACAAAACTTCCTGCAAAATCTCCTTGTGCCCAGTTTAGCTCAGAGAGCAATCAATATTTATTAGAAACCAAACCTMACATCCACCTAGTGCCTGAGAGGATTCAGCCCATCCCCTAGGACTGCAATCCAACTATTGGGACTGGTGTGCTTTAGGATGAGCTCAGCCTTTTCTGCTAAAGCCTTTTTTTCATTAGTGACATGAATATTCATTAATCCAGAAGACAAAATGCTTCCTTACTCATTGGTTAGGCCCCTCTGAGAAGGAGAAGACCTTAGTAGGTTTTGCATGCAGCAGGTTCTCCATTAATAATCAGCTAGTTGACTTTCACTATCTAACAATGCATTAATTTATTCCAATCTTTTAACAAAATGAGCAATACAGAGTGCCTGTGTTCCCCTTGGCTGAGTTGAGGTCTCTTTCATATCTCTTACTTCCCAATTCTGGCTATTTATCTGATAACATAGAATCACACAGCTATGACCATACTTCCCTCACATGAATGCAGTGATGCACTGGATGCCCTGAAATCAAGCACTGTAAAACTATGGTGAAGAACAAGGAGAAGCCCCCAACATCTGTTTTGTTTTTTGTTTTTTTTTACTTCCCTAGGTTGTTTTGCTTATACTTTTTATTTGAGTACATTTTTGACATAACATTTTAACTCTAAAAGCTAATGAACAAATGAATATAGCAAATAACTTCTAGAATTTTTCAAAAACATTGAACCCATTTTCCTTGGAAACCACTGATGATTATGTTTTGACTATCTAAATATTTTGAGTATTTTAAATGCTAGTATTTTGTCTTGTAGGGGGAAGCTTTAGCACAGCAAGAGGATTGACAATTGACCGCAAATAGTTGTAGTTTTTCCAAACGTCTCAACATTTCCCTCTCAAAAAAACTTGGTGGCAATAGTCAGTGTTTCCTACAAAACAGTCTGCTTTAGACAAATTCTGCATATTGTGCCAAGAAACCATGCAACCAAGTTTTTCAGCCAGCTGTCAAGGTCAGGCAGACTGTTTCCCAGAAAAGTATGTGAAGGAAGAAATAAAAAAAAAMCAATCATACAAACAAACGCTGCCCGTGTAGAGCTGTATCTTCAGAAGGTTTGGCTGTAGGACTGAAGAGACATCCTCGGGCACTGTCTGGGATTCTGGTGCAGCAAACTGGCCCACCAGTCCAAGGGCTTACTGAAATTTGTGCTTTCACGTGGGGGTGAAAGCTGAGAGGTGCCTTGCAGGGCTTCAGGGGATGGGATGGGATGGGATGGGACGGGGACGGGACGGGACGGGACGGGA
>NW_026623857.1:28861-57543 GCF_030028575.1 Malurus melanocephalus | reverse complement strand
GGGAGGTCTGGCAGTGCTGGCTGGGGGGATGCAGTATGGGGGCTGGGCAGAGTACAGGGATGCTCCCAGACTCTGCCAGCACCTTGTTCACTTTCCTGCTTTGCTAAGGGAAGAGAAATAAATGGCTGAAGGAATGTCTGCTGTAAAATAAAGCAGATGAAGATATTTCCAGCCTCCTCTCAGCTGCCCTGCAGGGTGAGACTCCGAATGCTGGGCCAAGAAGGCCAGCAGTGTGGGGCAGGGGCCGCTGCCTGTGACAGCCCCTGGGGAGGGAGCACTTCTGGGCTGGCTTTCCCAGCATGAGCTGCCCAGATGTGCTGCATCGGGCACGTCAGGATGGGGCTGATTTACTGCATCTGTGCAGGCCATCTGCAGGGCAGGAGAGAGCCCGTGTGATCAACATCCCAGCCACACTGGCCTCATGGCACGTGCACCGTGCAGATGATTTATCTGCAAGGCAGTGGCCCTGTGTCCAGCATTTCTAGATATCCAGCAGAGACGTAATGCCAGCTGGACTGTTGGAAAAATATCCAAAATCCTCAATCCTAGCTATGCAACATTTCCAGGCAGGAAAATAGCCATATGCATGGGAAGGCACTRCAGCCCTGCTGTCGCTGCCTGGCTGAGGGTGCATTGCTGGGACCTGCTCCCGCAGCTCCTGCTTGCATAAATGGCTTGCTRAAACCGCTGCGGAACCTCAGGGGCCCTTGGCTGCCAGATTTACATCCCATGTGCTTTTTCTTTCCTGGCTCAAGGCACGCATAACTCACTGGCGAATGTGGCTTGACAATGGCACACAGAGGAAGCTGCTATGGGCCAGCTGTTATTCGGCATGGCCTCTGCTTCCCTCGCTAATTAGGATGAGGGAACATCCCAAAAAGTAAGGAAGCCAACAAAGCAATCAAGGGGAGGTATAGCAGACAAAGTTGTCTGTGCGGATCCCTCATCCCACCCACAGCACTGGAAGGCTTTTTTAAAGCGAGCGATTTAAAAATGCTGCAGGGTCCCGGCTCTGAGTAGCCGAGGATGTATTGCTATAATCGTCGGGTGGATGATTCACGGCTTTGCACTTACACCATTAAAGGCAGCATTAGCACCAGGACCCTTTATAGAGCAACATTAGTGAATGCTGAAAAACATTCCTCTGAAAGGGCTTTGTCACCTTCCCTCCTTTGTGAAACGTCTCTTACACCAACCCCGTACATTTCAATTACCATACGCTGGCATTTCTACCTCTTTCCCCAACTCATAAAAATCACAGCCAATAAACACAAATCACCACCTGAAGGAGTCGGTGCTTTCCTCCCACTTTAATATACTCTCATACTTCAAAGAAATCCGGAGAGATTCTCATATCGGCAGTGCCCAGGCTGCCTAGTCCTAGGCAAGGATTAGCCATGTGTGCACTTGGAACAATCTGCTCTTAGTTTGCTTTAACACGGTTTTTATCCCTCTAAATCACACTCAGCCGTTTGACCTGACAGAAGACTAATACATGACCTGTTCCAGGGGAGGAGGGTGGGGAAGGGCAGGAGATTTTGCTCTTTTCTTGTGCAAAACAAGAAGAACCCTGCATCATGCCAGGCGAGCTCTTTTCTGAAGAAAAAAAAATAATTCCCCTTTTGTTTCCCAGTGGTAGCTATATTGCTGTATTTCAAGATGGCAAGATAATGGCAATGACTTTAAGGCTCCATAACAAGGAGCTTTACTGGAAACCACGGGGGAGAGACAGGCACCACTGAAAATACATGGAAGCCTGCAAAAAAGAGGACAGGTAACTGGCAGGCACTAGTRATAGGAGAGGTAATGCAAATACCTAAGTGCCAGACCGATCATCAGCCTGTCTCTGTTTTTAGGGGGCTCTGGCAGGGTTTCCTAGGCATTGCTGCAGCCTTGATTTCACCTGCCTGCCGCGCTAGCAGGTGGGGAGAGATGGAGGCAGGAGGCAGGGAAGCCTGGCAGAAGCGCCGCCGCCCCAGCTGGATTTTTCTCCCTCTGTCTCAGCACGTTACTACTGGAGGGCTGGGATTTGGACAATGCCAGTGTTGTGGAGCAGGAAAACAAAAGTGGCTTTTCATTTAGGGCTCTTGCACAAAGCAGTGGCACTTTAAAACTTTCCAAGTGTTGCATGGGAGGTTAGCATGTGACTCCCATTAACGTCGGTATGAGTCATGTGGCAAACAACCCCCAAACACTTTGAAGATATATTGCAATTTATGTTTTTCTGATCTCCTCCTAAAAGAAAAAAGAAAGAAAACTATTGTGGACTGGGACTTCAAGGACAGCTTTTCCAGAACAGTTCTCTTTCCCTGTTTGCTCCTAGAAATAAATCATGGCAGGAGGGAGCACAATCAGTTAGGCTGTATATTGTTGATAGCACAGCAACGGCTAGGCAAGGGGGRAAAAAAAGATGTGAAGAATAAATGTTGGTGAAAATTATATATTGATTACTTAAGCCTTTTACTACAGTACCGACTGCAAAGAAACCCGGGTGCATTTCAAAACAATGCAAAATCCTTCCAGGGAAAAGCTGAAATGTTTAACAGAAACTGGAAGAAAAGTGGGCTGCTGGGTTTGCATCACTGCCAATCATTCCTGGAAAGATGGACAGTCAGGGGAGCTGAAGGAAAGGGGTCTCACTGCCCCSTTTCCCAGATGTCAGATCTAGCAGGGCCACTTAGCTTTGGTGCCACGTTTGGGACTGGTGGTCCCACTGCATTCTCATTCCCCCAGTAACGATGAAACCCAGCCCATGCTGTGTGGCCAACTGAGAGCTCACCTTTTCACAAGTCCAGGCTTGAGGTTCAATGTTMAATAGTCAGGAATATGTTCCTGCTGGGTCCGTGCTGTCACCAGTGGGCTAAGGGACAATGTCTCAGTTGGAAGAGTGCCTGGGACGTCCCCTGCCTTTGTCCCATGCTGCAAAATCCTCTGCAGAGCCATCAATCCTGTCCTCCAGCTCTGCTGTTAGAGGGTGCCAGGCGGGACAGGCAGTGGTGCTGTCCCCTCTGTGACACTGTGACRCACTGCTACTGACCAGCACTCCCAGGTGCACATCACCTATGTGACCTCAGCCTCCATGTCCTGGCATCCCTCAAGAAATTGACCTCATAGTGCTTGTCAAAAAAAAAAAAAAAAAAAAAAAAAAAAAAAAAAAAAAAAAAAAAAAAAAAAAAAAAAAAAAAAAAAAAAAAAAAAAAAGTTTTTGTATCTTGCTGGCCCCTACGGAGCCGCCATAAAAGGGGATGAAGGATTTATCACTGCAGTGGCAGGATGGCAGCTCAGTGAGTATTAAATAACTACAATAGAAAGAGACAGGATTTGTTTTGATGAATAGTAAGTAGAACAAATGAAAAATTCACTTTCCAGTGAGAACTATGCACTGACTGGTGTTAGATTGTATGGATAAATGGGGAAAAATGTAGGAGTGAGATATTTTTGATACTTGCTTGATATTTTATTTTGACAGTTTCAGAATAAATTGTTTCAATGCATTGTTTTGAGAGGATATTTTTATTATAAAATTCACCTGAATTGAGAAATAATGAAAAAACAAGCTTATGTTATCCTGAACTAAAGTGTGCATTTTTTTTTCATTTTTAATTTAGCCACTGAAGCATTGAAAAAATTATCCATTCAGGTAAGGCCGAGCAAAATCAAGGTTGATAAGAGGTCTGATAATATGATTGCCATTCATTCACATCCCTGCCTGGCATATAAAATGTTTTCAGGAAATTAAAACCTCCATAATAGCGTAAGTGGAATATTGCTTCTCTGAACTCACCTCCTCTAACGTTTATTTTTCATTTTATCTTTGCTTGTCCTTGTCTCACTTTTCATCTTGTGTGGGATTCTTTTATAAAAGATATTTTGTTCCCAGGCAGAAAGCACACGGCAGGTGAGAAGCAGCATCCAAGAGAAAACGCAGTGCTGCACTACTACTAGAAAATTCACCAGGATGCAGTTAGCTGTAGCAAAATGCATCTGTCCAAAATGCAATTCCCTGAGGCTTTGRCATAACCTCTACCTTTATTTCCAGAGCAAAGGAATTCAAGAGGCAAAATCAAGACAGACCCACTTGTATTTTCCCATCCCAGTTATGCATCTCTGCACATCGAACTTCCCAACTTCCATTTCCATGACAACAGATTACAGACTGACACTTTTCCCTCCATTGGCAGAATTTATAAACCAGGGATTTATGAAGTATCATTGTTAAGAGACGCATCAGGATGGGAGAGACACCATGCGCTTCTGACATAACTCAGGCGTGCTGTCAGGAGCGCCGGGGCGCTCTGTGGAGCACCGTGGTTAACATTCACACACCAATATCACCCGCTCGTGCTGGAGCCCCTGTAAGTGGTGAGCAGATCCAGCGTGCCGTAAATCACTCACTGTATCCTTGCTCTTGTGCTCTTGTAGCTTTATTGCTTTCCTTTGGCCACTAGCTGTTGTCTCCAAATCAATTCAAAATTCACTTTTCGACCCTGGGTAGGGAACTTATGGGTACTCACCTCCCTTTCCGTGGGATGTGGGGTGGGMTGTGGGGTSGGCTGTGGGGACCATCGCCTGCCCATCCCAGCAGTGGAGCTCGCAGCCTCTTCCCCCGTGGCTCTCCCACCCATGCATGCYGGGTGCTGGGCTGACGTGTGGGTGCCTTGGAGCTGCTCCAGAATCCAAATTAATCCCACAGCCTCTGTCTAGTTCTTGCCACCACGAGCAAGAATTATAGAATATCATGAGTAGGAAGGGACTCACAAGGAYCACCAAAGTCCTGGCACTGCACAGCTCATCCCCAAGGGTCACACCTTGTGCCTGAGAGCATTGTCCAAATGCTTCTTCAACTCTGTCAGAGCTGGTGCTGTGACCACTTCCCCGGGGAGCCTGTTGTACTGCCCAGCCCCCTTCTGGGTGAAGAACCTTTTCCTGATATCCAACCTAAACCTGCCCTGACACAGCTTCATGCTCTTACTTGGGTCCTATCACTGGTCACCAGAGAGGAGATCACTACCTGAAGCAGGCAGGAAGGAAAGAGCAGCAAGCAGATAGGGAGTGGCAGCTGGAAATCAGCCCCAAAGACCCCCAGTGAGCAGAGTTGTGTTCCCAACAGCAAAGTCCCATTGTTKCACACGACAGCCCCAGGACACTGGGAGCCCAGAGATGGAGGGACTAAAGTGCCATTAGCCTGGCAATTCTCCACAAGGCCCCTTGGTTCCAGCTCGCCTATGCAGAAAAATGGTTCAAAGCAGGAAGAGAGGGTTCAAGAAGAAGAGGAGCCTCCTTTAAAAGCCCTGGTTTGATTTGTAGTTCAGCAGGTTCATAAGACTGATTGTTCAAAGCAGAAGGAAAGGTTAACAGGCAAATGCTTCACCCCTGAAAACTCAGGTGCAGGTCCTGATTATGTCACAAGTAAAAAATTAGATTTTTTCCAATATGGAGAAATATTAATAAGACCTTTAATGAGTCCATAAAAACATTAGGACAGCTTTAGTCACTTTCTTTTAGTAACTATTAGGCTTGTACATTTTCTTAATGGAAGTACAGAGCAAGAAAAGTGCTTCCTTATGAAGAAAAATGAGGAAATTGCTGCTAAAAGTAGAATACTCAAGGATCTGAAAATGTTTCTGGGTTCTTCATCCATGTGAAGAAATGCAAAGGAGAGTCAGGGGAGAGTGAACCGTCTGGTGAAGGAGACTTGAAGAGGGAGGGCACAGCTGACACACGTACACAACACTTTGAGGGGATTACTGGATGTTTCTGCATTACAGCTTTTCCTTTGAAAAGTCACAAATTTAACTAATGTAAGGAAACCCCATTTTTGTAGGATTTTCTCTTGCCAATGAATGCTTAATACCTTTTTAATATTTCTGKTTTTTTCTGTCTGATTACATAAATGTTAGTAATGCAGATTCTGTCTTCAGAATGAATTAAGACACAAAGTAACAGTTCTACTGCTAAAATCATAGTTTTTTTKGGTTTTTTTTTAACTGTCAGCCTTGTTTGGAAAGAGTACCTTAAGTCCAGAAATACTACAATAAGGGAGATCCCTTAAACTGATTTGTGCAGTTTTCCTCCTCCCTTTAAAATTCTTTTTAAAGTAATTTCAACAATGCTGATTAATAAGTGAGGATTCTGTTCCTGTGTAGACACAGCACTGATCTACACAACTGTTGATTCTTATTTGGCTGACACCATCTCCTGCTGTCCCTGCTATCTGCAAACCTGTTCAGCAGCGAGGCTGCATGAAGCATTTTTCAGCTTATCCACTCTCCTCAAGCAGCCCTTACAAGTCTCTCCCCATGCAAAGAGGGGCATGGGCAAGTGAAGGCTGGCTGCCACAGGAGCCAGGGGCAGAGCACTGCATTCCTGGGACAATTTGGGTGCCAGCAGGGAGTACCCAGGCTGACCAGGTCCCCTGGATGTCCACCAGGGAGGACAAAAGAAGTGGCATGATATAGGGCAAACCACCAGTCCCACTAGCAGTTCAATAACACAGGAGGAGGAAACATCATCAGTCCTCTTGCTTGCACCTTAGGAGAGATGCTGACAGCGTTTCCCAGCACTCTGGGGACACATTGACATTTCCAGATCTGCTATTCAATTGTCACCTGAGCCCTTGCTTTTGCTAAGCATTGTTGTTGGGTCTGAGCTATTCATCCACAGCAGACGTGCCTGCCACTTTCCAAGTTTCTATCCCAAATCTCATTTTCTCCACATACCCAGGAATGAGGGATATGACATCCCTGCATGTATTCATAGTGCTCTCCCTTCCTTACACTCAGTCCTGGGAATTACCAGTGTGGGCTGCCTGAAGAGCAGGGTACAACAGTTCACTGCTTCTTTGGCCTGKGGCTCACACTTCCAGAGCTGACCATGTCCCCTGCAGTCCAAGAGAAGTGGGTGGGAGGGTGTCCAGCAAGATTTATGAGCAAACACCCAACTCTGCCAACACTTTCCACGAGCCTGCCTTCCCAGAGGGGGCAAAGCCTGGCACTGGGCACTGCCAGTGGCGCTCGGTTCAGATGTGCCACTCGCTGTACACCAAAGCCACCCTTGCTTCCTCACATTTGCGGTGCAGAGGTCACGTTAGTTTGYAAGACCCTGCCATGTTCAAGACTGCAGCCATCACAGCCTGCCTCCCCTGCAGCATCCKCTGCCCTCTCAAGACAGCTCAGCAGCCTGTGCCAAGGATGCTGGGCAGTGAGGCTCTCAGGCCTCGCACAGTGCAGCGCTGCAGACCTATTAAACTCTGGCCCTGGGTCCTTGCACCCACGCAGAGAGGTGGATAAGCCCAGCGTGCTGCAAACAATTACAGGGGGGTGGAGGAGAGACAAGCACTGCTCGGCTCTGGAGCAGTCAGCAAGCAGATGGCTCTCTCAGCTTGCTTCGAAACAGAGCTCCAAGGCACAAAGGAGGGCCAAAACCCATCCATTCTCCCGAGGGCTGGGCTCTGAAAACCTGTGCTTTATCCACTACTGTAGTATAAATCTTAGACTCGYTCACCTTCCCACTTCCAGACCCCTGAGCAGAGCCGAGCAGGTCCCTGCAGCCCCCTGGTACACAGAGCCCAGCTAACACATCCCATCTGCTGCAGTGAATCAGCAAAATCCATCAGTATTTCCCAGCAGGATTTTGGCACCTGCTCACACAGTGAGTCGACAGCCGAACCTGTTATTCCCCACTGCAGTAATAATAAGCTTGTGCTTTCACAATGCTTTTCAGTGGAAAGTTTCCCAAAGCATTTCACAAACAGCGTGAAGCATAGAAAAAGGGATTGTTCCTGCCAAAACCTGAAGCACAGCCATTCTGTTCTGGAAAACAGCAACTGCTAAATAATGAAGAAAAACAACACAGAGCTTTTTAGGAAGGAAAAAACAAATGGCTGGAGGAGGGTAGAAAGACATCCTGGAAACTTAGCTACCATTAATTTTTTTTTTTTTTTTTTTTTTTTTTTTTTTTTTTTTTTTTTTTTTTTTTTTTTTTTTTTTTTTTTTTTTTTTTAAGCTGAGGGTATGTAACTGTCTCAGCTTTAATTTTAATTTCAAAAGGCTTCCTTTTGTTATTCGTGTGCCAGTCATAACCAGTTTGTGTTTCTTTGGAAGACAATCAGTGACTTAATTTCTGCCTTTATTGAAAATAATCCCAATGCGGAAGAACATTTAGATCCCTTAGATGTCCTCCAGTCAGCAGAACAGGCAGGGTCTGACAGAGGTACAGAAGGGGGTTGCTGGGGTAATTTCAGAAGCCATAGCAATTATCTTTGAGTGCTCACACAGTGACAGGGCAATCCCAAAGGCACAGCTGCGATTGGGTCCAGGTTAAGGTCTCTAATGGTAGGGCTCCACATCAGAGCTGGGTGCCTAAATTTCCCCGAGTGAAGATCCAGTCAGTGGGAGCAGGGAGCAATGTGCCCCACTGTAAAGGAGACAGCAGTGGGCAGCTCAGCTCAACTCCTCTCCTGATTAGGCACTAGAGTTTGARCTTGGACACCTTGGGCCAGTTTGGACTCCCTGGGATATGCAGAGTGCTCAGATGAGGCTGACACAGGAGACATGGCCAAAGGTGCCTTTTTGGAGTGAGTCTAGACCTCGTGCATCTCAGGGGACATGGGACAGCCCCGTTTACCACACTCCCTCCCAGCCTGGATCCCTCCCACCTGCAGTGGGAGTGCAGGAGCCCCATGCCCACCCAGATACCAAGGTGTGCTCACTACAGTTCACTGCCTTTGGCTCAAACTGCCTTCTGGCCTTGGAGCTGCTACAGCCAGAAACAGAAGGACTGTACATGAAAGGCCCTGCTAGCAGGAAAGAGTGAGGAATATCCGAATTTCAGATGCTCGTGTGTGCTTGACATCTTGATCTCCAAGCAGGTAATCACAATGGTTTGGCACTTACACRCTTGGTGCCTACAGAACAGGGGCACAGATGAGACATGAATGGGACGGTGATTGCTGAAAATACTGCTGGGTTTGCAAGCAGTGCCTTCAAATCCAGTAGAAAGCATTCAATCAGCCTGTCATTATATATTTTCCAGTGAATTTAATTTCAATARTCTCTCACTGCACTTTGTAGGGAGTGTTGATTTTTTTTTTTAGAAAGAAATGCTGCACCTGGATCTGTAACACTCCAGGAAGAGCCATGTGAGAACACATATTGAATGCATTTTTGCATTTCCTAGAGATTATCAGATTATGGTTATCAAATCATGGGTTATGATTTAATTACTTTTCATTATCTGAGCTGCAGAGTTCTTGAACCTGAGAAACCTACTCCTTCAAAGACTCAACAAAAATAATGTTAAAAAATAGTATCTTTTGTAAACATTTCTATAACCCCTTCTGAAAGAAACCCCTTGCACATACAAAAGGAATAAATTTTATTGTTCAAGAAAAATACAGCATTATATCTTTCTGAAATAAAACTCCAAGTTCCATTCAGAGGCAGGAGCTTTATCCCGAAATGCTGAAGGGGGTTTCCATACTTCTGTGTAAACTTTTCTTATTTCAACAAGACCTCGCCTTTAACAYCACACTAGATAAAGTACCTGGGAAAACTGTTTAATTACTGACAAAATGTCAAAGTACATTTCTGCAAAATAAAGAGATTTACAATGAAATGTATTCTACCTTTTATTTAAAATTCTTTATTAACATGTTCAAATATTTAAACTAATCCCAGAGAAGAAGGGGAACGGAGATTAGATGCCAAATTAATTGATTGGCTTAAAACAAAGACTGCACTGAAAAAAATCCCCATCACATGCCTCTTTGTACGTCTGCTTAACTTGTGTAAATAATTGCAGATGCAACTAATTGGCCAAAAACAACACCAACCAATAGCAGCAGTGGAAGAGCAGGACTACTCAGAAATACTGGTTTGAGATGACATCTCTTTTGCAAACTGCCTGTTTTTCATTTTGTAGAATCATACGAAGGTAGGCTCAGCTTAAACCTCAGGAGGTCAGCTAATTTTAATCCATCCTCCTGTCCTCGGGCTGGAGTGAACATCCATTACTGAGAGATATGTGTCTTGTGCAGCCCTAAACCACTACCCAGCCAGTCTCAGTAGCCCCTGCCAATTCTTAACAATCATTACATTTAACCTAAATCTCTCACGTTGCAACTTAAGCTGATAATTTCTTGTCTTGCCTTCGGTCATGATGAAGAAATGAGCAACATCCTACTTACAGCAAGTTTATACACATTTTAAGGCATTCAGGATTCCTGTCTTTTCTTCACTATTCATCTTCAGGGAACAAATTACTCAGTACTTCCCCTCCTTCCCTTTCATCCATCCATCTATCCACCCATCCACCCCTGCTGAATTTCCCAGATGTCTCACAATTTTCTTTTTTGCTCTTTGTGTTCTCTGTAATGTATCTTTCTTTAGCTGGATCTCCCAGGCCTGGAAAGAGCGGAGTTCTTGCCAGAGTCAGGTAGAAAGCTATAATGGTCTCCTCTGTCACGTGTTGACAAGACACAGAACAGGGGTTGTTGCAGCTAAGGAGCATCACTTATTAATGCTTAGATCACTTATCAATAATTCAATTTGTTTTCATTTGATATAGAAACTGCAGGTTTCTCCTTMAGGTGTGATATTTTTCATTGTCTTTGTTCAGTGCTCTCTATTGATTGAAAGTAAGTTTGTTAACCAGATATGTATCTCCTTTTCAAGGGCACCGTTTAGCTCATGTCTCCCTAGGATTCTTGTGAGTGTATGATGCAAGAAAATCAGGAAAAAAACTGTAAACTTGACATCTACTACAGCTATTGTGCATTTCCTTTTCCAGTCACCCTGCCAAAGAGAGCCATCAGGTGGGTTTCATGTGGTTCATTTCAGAGCAGGATGTCTTGCCATTAATGCCCTAGTTTTCCTCCATTCTAGCATCATGAAGTGYTCCAAAGGAAAATTGTGTGTGCCCACTAGTTAGTACCTGGATGCCTGAGGACCTTTATACTACTACAGGACTCTGCATAACACAACACCTTGTATCACACTCTTGTGAGGCCCATTTCAAGGGCCTTGAAGAAATTATTGCTGGAAATTAAAAAGTGCAAAAAAACTTATTCCAGAAGCATGGGAATACAATGATGCTTTGGCAGAAAATCACACAAGCACATCTGGGAAGAGCTAARTCCTAGACAAAATTAATACTTGCACGTTGTGTATCTATTGTAATTTCTAATGGTTTACAGTGTTTTGGCTCAGGTGGATTTTTGCAAAAGATAGGGCTTTTTAAAGTGATTTCTGAGGAGAACCTGTTGGGTTATCTATGCCTCTTTCTGCTGAGTTAGAAAGCCTTGGACCTTTTAAGAATATCAAAATTTGGGTGTATGTGGATCTGAGATGGCAGCTACGATGAATATCAGGAAGCAGGTTTACATCTTTTGGGAGGGGTGCAAATGACAAAATGAGTCTCTAGCACAAGTGTCTAAGGAAAAATGTAATTCCTTTCAAGGTTAGTGTAATTCCAGGGGTTTTCATCTCAGCCCATTAAATTTCAAATTAAGTTTTCTTTGTTTTGGATTTTAAAATCCACTCTCTGAAGAAGAAAACATTCACCAAGTACTCAAAACCAGAGGCAAGTGCTGCCGGTATAACTTTGTATTGCAGTCTTATAAGACTCRAATCTGTTTTCTATTAAGTTCAAGCAAGAATTGAATCCTGATGATACAAAATAAAGGACTGTGAATGGTGGGCTTTTCCACGTTGTCAAGCAGTTTGGCTTTAGCGGGCCCAAGGGCAGCGTTCAATTGCTCTGAGGTGGTTTGGCATTAGATGGAGGAGCTGTGGGCTTGCTGCTCTAGCAGGGCAGGGAATTAACCTACCCAGCCCGTTAGATAGGAGATGTGTATTTCAAATGAACCTTCCCATCACCTGCCTTCTTGCCCTCCTCTGGAGCAGATAGCTATTTAAGCATAAAAAATAATGTAAGGGAAAGAGAAGCATTACGATTTAACCCCTGGAGGCACTGACCTTCCCATATGGTATACAGTGCCTTGGCAGTCACTTACACTAAGTACCCACTAAAAACAGGCAATGTGAATCCTATTCTTTGAGCTTTCTTTTGCATTTCCAATTAAAAACTTGAAATGGAACCTTTCCACTCACTCCATAGGCTCAAGACAGACCCACCCATCCCACTGAGATGGCACACAACACCTTGGGCTGGAGCCAATAAACAGTTGTTCAATGTAGAATGGCCARTGGGGTTTAGGATTGAACCTCATGAGTGCTAGAGGTGATTTCTCTCTCCAGAGAGCTGCAGAAGCAAAGATGTGAAAGTGTGGGTAGTGCCAGGGATACGGGAACCCAAAGTTCAGGGCCTCCTCGCTTCACTTGATTCAAACAAGAGCCTTGAAACAAAGGATGCATCTATGCTGTGCTGTGAATAGCTCCCGCCAACAGGATCCACCCCACTGCCAGAAAGGGCAGGTCTCACAGCTGTGTCAATAGAAAGCTGCACCCAAACTGCTGGCCCTGCTGGGCACCAGGGCTTGCCAAGGTAGGCACATCAAACGAGCTTGTGTTTGAGAGCAAGGTGTGCACACGGCGGCGTTTCAGACTGACACGGTCTAACTTATCCTCATCAAAGTGTCTAAAAGGCAGCAAGAGGTTCCACTCTTATCTAAACATCAGTGTTTATTAGCAGCTGAGATGCCATAGGAACAGTAGGACCCCAGCTGTTGGCCCAGAAGAGCAAAGGTCACCCCCAGATGTGTTGCCATGTCTGCCAGTTTCATGTGGATGAAATGTCTTTAGACATGGTTAGGCAACTGTACCAAGCCCTGATTGATTGCAAATGGTAACTTAACTGTCCAGCTCCCTGAGACCTGTGTGAGAATTTCAAACMAAATCACATGCCCTGTCTCCACAGGTACTCTGATTTAGCCCCTTCAGGCTGGTTTTGGTACACTCTGTAGCTCACTCCATCAAATCAGCCAGAAATTATTCCAGTCTCCCAGGCCACTGCCCTGGACAGTCCTTTGGCTATTCAGGAGCCCCTCCACAGTTCGGGCAGAAATTCCACCTCAGAAATGGCAGATTTCACCTCTAGGGCTTTAGTTTCAACAAAGCAACGTTGGAAAATCACCATCTGGATTTCCCTGAAGATCTTTGATAATGGCACTGATTCTTTAGAGTTTACTGTCCATGTTGGCCACCAGGACCAGACCTCCATCCCTCAATGGCTCCCTTCTCCATGGTGTTTCAGAAGGACACAGGAGTTGGCCTCAGCCCCAGAGTTTAGTGTTTCCAGCAGGCCCTCAGCGTGTCCCATGGGGTAGGGTAGGGTAGGGTAGGGTAGGGTAGGGTAGGGTAGGGTAGGGTAGGGTAGGGTAGGGTAGGGTTGGGTAGGAAGAGCAGGCAAGGACACTGGATGCTTCAGAGAGAAGGGGCCTCCTGGAGAACCGGGAGGGTGGATTGAGCAGAGCACACAGCCAAGGAACATGTTTGGACAAGAGCTGCTCAGAAGGATTGATGTTCATACTGGCATCCTTCCTGAAACATCCAAGGAGTTTGCATTGTCCTTTCAGCCGTAACCTGAGTGTAAACGTTGTTGTCTCCTAATGAACTGTGTCTTTAAAAATCCTGCAGATGCTCAGATATATAAAGCTGCTCCTTGAACTGCTCCTGGATGAATAGGTTAGTAAGTGGTTACTTCCTTAGCACTTTACATTCCTTGGAAAGCAATTATTTTTATTTCAAAAGCTATGAATCCTAGAAAGCCTGTCCCTAGCTCAGAAATGTAGCAGAAAGCATAAGTACTCTAAATTAGGAGTCTGATCTAATTGATTAGTTTTACCAAAATATGAGCTCCAAATTGAAGCAAGGTTTCATTGCCTTGACTGCTTTAAAGCTCTAGTGTTACCTTTTAAACATTGCTTCTCAATAAATATTCTTTTTAATGAATTCCACTGATGTTTTGTGCATTGCTAAAATTTTATCAGACTATGCTGAGACATTTTTGCTTTTCCCCTTGCGAGGATTACATGGGTGTTCGAGATACTTGATCATCAGGAAGGGTGATTTGGGARGTCTGATCTAATGGACTGGGCACAAGCCTGGGACACTGAAGACCCAGGTGCTAATCTTCATTCTGTGACCTTGGGCAAATAATTTCATCTTCCTGCATTTCTCTCCTACCTTTTATCTTTCTTTAGTACTCTTAATTAAGCCAGAGTGCTACATTCTGATGTATATATGTGCTATATAATTCTGATAATAACCAATTCTTCCCTTTCATGAATTAGACATGCTTCTTTTAAAATGCCATAGAGGTTGCGCTGTGGTGGATGTGCACAATTACTTCTAGTGGAGACAGTGGCTGTTGCACACAACCTCCCTGGATTCACATGAGCATCTGGATTAATTATATCCTGTCTTCTGTAATCCTCTGGAGAATGAAAATAATGAAGGGTAAATACCTTTTATTAATACAGTTATGGAGTATAATATGAAAAAAGCTGAATGCATCATATATTTCACTAACTACTTAATGTAGAACACAGCTAGAACAAACCCCCTGTTCTCAGACATGCTCCATGCTGCATTTCAGCTGATGGACCTTCTGGCAGGGAGGCACAGCTGCCAAGCCTCCCATGCCACCAGCAGGAGACACGACCTGGTAGCAATCAATGGGCCCCGTGATACTGAGAATGTGCTCTGGGAACTGAAGTTGTGTGCCAAGAGAGATTGTCGCTCTCCTGCACCAGTGCTGCAGATGACAGGAGGGCTGATGTCCATGAAATCTCCATGAGCCTGCCACAGCAGGCTGCGTGTTTCAGAGGGAAGAAGGCAACKGCCAAACTGCTGAGCTTCACTAGCCAGGGATGTGTCTGTGAAAGTCACTCAGCTATGATTAGGAAAGTAAAACTTTCAGCAGAAATTAATATCCTAGTTAAGCACTCTTAGTGCCTAAAGTAAAAAAAGAGTGTCATCTTTGTACTGAAAAAAAAGAAAATGAGCAGGAGAAATCTAACCTGTAAAAGCCATCTGGATGCACACAATGGAAAATGGATCATGACAGTCTGAGTGAGAGAGGATGTGATGAAAGGTGTATTTGCATTCAAACAGATGAAGTAGATGAAATGAAAAAAATACAGAGCCCTCGTAATGCAGCGCCAGTGTCTTTAGATGAAGATCACAGCAGAGGGGCACTGGAGCCCTCGGAGCCCCCCAGCAATGTCAATGCAGGCTCCTCACAGAGCCACACCATGAATGGTCAGGGTGGTCTCTCCGCAATGACAGCGCTCAGACAGACAACACACAATGCGGGGTTATTACCTGAGAATAGCTGTAGGAGCACTTTAAGGAGCTGCCCGTGTAGAACATTATTAACCAGGAAAGAATCGGAAAAAAAAGCCGCGCCTTTGTAAAAGGCTCTGGAGCAGAGGGACAGCACTGCCCCCTGTCCGGAGCCGCCGCTGCTCTGCTCTTTCGTTCATGGAGCACAACTCGCTGCACACACTTCACTAAGAATACATATGGCTTCCAGGATTTTAAGGAATGGCTAGAATTTCACCCTCAAATGAATCCTCAGGATGTAATAAGTTTTTCAAATTACAAATTCGGCTCTGTCTGCTTCTCATCCTTTTGGTAGAAAGAGAAAAATTAATGTATTTTGCAAATTGGTGGGAAGTGTCTTTCTTTTTTTCCCTCTCAGCTCATTTATTGCTAGAGCTTAAAGACCTGCAAGATGAGAAATACACACTTAGAGGCAATTGAACAAGAGGGTTAGGCTAGACAAACTCACAGGTACTATGACACTTCCGCTGTCCCATGATCCTGTGAAGTGCACAGCCTTCCTGTCAAATAGGTCCAACAGCTTTGCTGCCCAAATACTGCTATTCCCTCTTCAGCAAAGCACATCAGAAACCCAGTCCAGTCATCTCTGGGAGCAACGTGGTATATCTCTATCACAGAACCTGTTGTGCCGTCTTTGTTTTTTGGCTTCCTATTAGCTGAGAAGGAATTAAGGCAAAAGGAATTAGCTTCAAACCAGATTGGGTTTAAATTCTTTATAAGGGAATCAAACAGACCTTCAAAGTTATGCAGACATGTCAAGCTCCAGTCACTGCGATGCATGCAAATATTTTATATTCTGAGTACTGCTTGTAGCAATGGGACTTCTGGCTTTTATTTTTTAAGAAGCTCATGTTCCCTCATCTCTGCATTGTTAGAAACCCTCCATGTCCGTGTAATTTTTATTTTCCGCTCAATTAAGTAAAACGTATTGCCCAGCAAAATATTCTGAGTGTTTGGCCTGATAACTCCTTACAGAGGCAATCACAGCCTTCTGAGAAGGGGAGGAGGGGTGTGCATGCCTGGCTTCTCTCCCTCTGCAGCAGACAGGGCTGCCTGGTGCTAGTCCTCAACTGTCTGCTTCTCAGCCCACGTCTGGGCATCCAGCCCCTTACAGCTATGCCTGCTGGTCTCTGTAGCTGTTCAACATRAAATTTCCAGGTATCTCACTCTCTAAATGCCTAAGGTCAACATGACCCTCAGGGGCAAGTCCCTTCCCTGCTGGGAAGGTAATGCATGTTCACACACTATCATTTTCTTCCTTTGCCTGTGCTGCTATCCTCATCAAACGCACAAGCACACACACACACACACACACACACACACACACACACACACATACAGACACACATATGTGAAGCTTTTAAAAGCAAAGTCAAGAATGAGCCCTGCATTTGCATCAATGGACATAAAATACCCCTGCTTTAAAAACTGATAAAAATTATCATTAAACGGAACTGCAAATGCATCAAGGAACAACTAAGGTACCTAAATAATCCTAATTCTTAACCTGCCATCTCTGATTTTGTGTGCAGGCGGTGGAAAATACACACCACAAAACTCTAGGTCTGTTTTTGTTTACATATATACATGAATATATATGTCTAGTCTACAGTGCTAAATGTAGTGCTTTGTAGTCATGCCAACCTTTGTATTTTTCATGTAAGTACTGTAATTTTATGATCTAGACCCATGAGATCAGTTCATAGGAGAGCAGAGCTGGCGATTGGTCTAATGGCACTGGATAATTCCCAGGAATAGGCCAGGTGCTTGGCAGACTGGAGCAGCAGATGAATAGGAGGAGAAAGTCGTCCCTGCCTCCTGGGGGGTGGCTGTGAGGCTTTAAGCCACAGTCTGGCCCCACAAACAAATGCCACGAGTCCATGCTCCCTTGTAATGTTTCTGAATTCTCCAACAACCTCCACCTTTTAGATCAAGGCAACCGGAGCACTGCAAACTGCACACACAGATTCAATGAGGCTGGGTCTGAAACGTCAAGGCAGCAATGGCAGAAAGAACAGATCCAAAATGACAGATGGAGGAGATAAAGAAAAGGAATCTGAAGGGTAAGGAAGAGGTGACAATGTATCAGAGACTCAGGTTCAAACCCTTGTCCTCCATATGAATGYGATGACAGGTCTGCAGTCATCTGTCCCCGTGCCTGAGGCCAAATGCACCTCCTGCCTTCCTTGCTAACCCCCACAAAGACATTTGGGCCATGTCCTCTGATGACAAAGCCCTGCTGCACTGGTRCTGTGGAGTGTAAGAGGGCTCTGCCCAGAGGTGCAGTTCCTTGGACCCCCATGCTGCAAAGGCCTTCTGCCTGGATGCAGCAGGTCTAACACACCTCAGTGCCTGTGCAGCCTGACACAGCTGATGGGAAMGCACACAGAAAGACCAAAGGCACAGGAGGAGCGGACTCACCCCATGGCCCAGGGAAGGCCGCTCTGTGCATTGCAGCAGTGCCTGGGAGCCTCCACTGCTTGTAAGAAAGCCCTGTGCAGGTACCCAATGCCTGCATGGACAGGCTCTGGACTCTGATGACCATTTCTTACCCAGAAATAAGACCAAATCAAGACCAAAATCTCCCTCTCCTCTTTCCTAGCTCAGCATCAGGTGAGCTGTGCTCACTCCACCTCACCCACCTGCTAGAGCAGAAGAAGTCTTCACTAACTTTTATGCTTGGACTTATGTGCCATTTAAGCCCCTACGTACTCACATTCCCTGTTTCCAGGGTTCCTTTTATGACTCCAGGCTCACAAATGTTTTGATGGACAAGAAATATGAAAAGGCATTTCTGACATCACCCTGTGGGCAGTGCTGGGGCATCAGAGAGGGTCTGACATGAGGCTTGTCCATAATTTGGGAGGTTGCAATCACCCTTTCAGGGTGATTAGTACTCTTGTGATGCTCCCTGAGTGTCATGTGCCATCTCATGGGGGAATTCACAGCCCACAGAYTTCACAGAATCACAGAGTATTCCGAGTTGAAAGGGACCCACAAGGATCATCAAGTCCAATTCTTAAGCGAATGGCCCATTTGGGGATCAAACCCATGACCTTGATGTTATTTTTACCATGCTCTGACCAACTGTGCTAATTTCAGTCCACTCTGCATCATACAGCTTTTCCTGAGCAGTCTGGACCACCTGAGGGCAATGCTGGCAGCCCCCATGGAGGGAAAGAGACAGAAAGATACCCCTAAACATGTGCCCAAATGCAGACGCTGACAYCTATCATCAGTGAATCATTTCCATCCAGACCCAGAGGCCTGAAGACACGCAACACAGCAAATGTGGAAGCTGCTGTCTTGCTCAGTGAAATTCATGTCTGCTGGAAAAGGAGGCCTCAAGCAGCCASCATAAATTGCAGCAGCGCTCACAGCCTGCATCAGTTCACACCAGGGAACAAGACCAAAGTATCTTGGCCTGAATCTTCCCCAAGATATGCTCCATTGCTTTTCGCTCGCCAACAGGAACTGGGACATAACCGTTTTGTTATCTGTCATTATCTGTTTTCATGTTCTCACAAGCAAATGGGTAATATTCCCTCAGCAGGTATCGCTCTGCAAGGCTGGCCTCTGGGAATGGATGGATGCATTCATTGCAGGGACCTTTGTGTGGAAACTGAACCCGGCTGAACTCTGTTGGGCTGCAAAGGCAGGCAAACAAACGGCAAAGGGGGCAGTGAAGTTATGCCAAACACACGCTGTGTAATTGATTCYTAGATCCAGTTCACTATCTGTATTACCACAGAACAAAGAAGGAGAAAGACTTAAAATATGATGCATGATAAAAGTATTTCTCAATGGGATGTTTTTTAAAGTTTTCTGTTAGGCATYATCTGCTCTTTAAGCCTTGAATAATGTTTCATTTTCAGAATTTATGCTGCAAATAATAACCACGTTTTCGTTCTTTTAGCAGTATCTGTGCAGGTCTTTAAATAGTTGGCTATCAGTTTGACTGAAGAATACTGTATAGATGGCTCTTCCAACCAAGGCCTCAAAAGGTAAGAGGATAATAACACTATGCATTGGGTCTTAGTGTTCCCCCACAACAGACCCAGATACTGCCCCAGCATAGACTTCTTCAGTGGTAGCTGGCAAAGTTCACTCCAGCAACTTGTGCAGCATTTCCTGCTGTCCCATTCCCACTTTCTCAAGAAAACTGGGATGGAACAAAATAGCTTTTGAGGCCAGAGCTGATTACCATCCCCAGATGCTTTACATTCAACATGCCATCTGTGTTTTGTTTTCTTGTTAAGAGGGTTTTGTAACATTTTTTATTATCTGCTATAACTAGAAACAACAGCAGGAAATCGTGTAGTGCAAAGCAAGTATAGTGAGTGATTTGGCTTCGCAATCACTGGCCATCAATCCTCCACTTGAAACCTCTCCATTGCAAGCCTTTTCCATCCTTGCTTGCTCATGTAGCCATGACAGAGAGAGGGTCCAAGTGTGGGGCAAAAGCATACATATGGCAGGAGGGCAGGAGATGGTTAAAAGCCCCAAAATAAGGCATGGCAGGATCTGATGTTGTTGCAGATATCATTTGCAAAAAGCAYGCAAATTAGTTAGCTCATTGCTCATTTTTCTGAGAGGGACACAAACTTTTCTGCATCTTTGGTGAGCCCAAGAGATTATCTGACTGTCCAATTTACTYGGTCCCGTGCTCTCAGCAATTTGATTAACAGCTTCATTGATTAATAGTGATTAGTTTAACCAATGGACTTAACCTYAGAATTAATGTGTGGTCAGTAATTTAAGTGACTTGTAAAAAAAAGTCATCCTGATTGCTGTCTTGCAGCCCATTTTCCATTAAATCTTTCTTTTAATTTGTAACCTTCTGCTTTCTTTAAAAACTCACCATCTCTCATAAATTCAGTTTCAGTGTTTGGACTCCTCTGTATACACTAAGTGGAGGAAAAAAAAGAGGAAGCAGCATGGATTATGATATCCTCATTTAGGGTTATTGTAAAATTGCACTCACTGCATGCCAGGGAATAGGAAATTTCATTTTCAAGAGCTCCCTGGGGGGTGGAGATAAACTACAAAAGTCACAACTTGTCATAATTAAACACTCATGCCCATTACACACAAAGGAAATTATGCACATTTATCTAGGTCATTGAAACATTCATATGGCAATACTATACAGGAACGTCCATTAATATCCTGTAAGAATTTAGTGGAAGTGTTCTCCCAGAAGCGATGCAAGGCTGTCTCTGATGAAGGTGCTGTAATAGCATGGAGGAGGTGGGGGGAGGGATGGGAATGGTTAATGTATTTCCAGAATGAATACAAAAATACTTAGATGGATATACCCACCATTCCTTCTCTGCCAAGTAGAGCATAAACATGTTAATTGGATAAGATCTTCATATCATATCTATATGGTTATCAAGCAACAGCAATGGAAGTGGTTTTAAAATTGATAAACAGCGAGTGTTGTGGTATTTGGAAGTCRGCTTGGTTCATCTAGTGGAATTTGGTGTATTGGAAATTGGTAGCTCAGAAAATACCTCCCACCTCTTCTCTCCAGTTTATATTTATTCTGAATAACTCCTTTCTGTGGGAATGTGTGTATGTGTTAACAAATAAAAAAAAAATTTCTACAGATACTGCTGTAGTTATTCATATTCCCTTTATTCTTGTCATCTCCTCGATGGTAATCTCGCCTGCCCTCCAGTACTTTCCAAAAATCAAAAATATGTTTTTCCTCATTAAAAACCCAGCAAGGAGAGTTAGAAACAACCCCGATGAGTTTGGCACTAGCATCTCCTGGGAAATTAGTGGCCAGGTGTCGCTAATGGCTCTCTGCTTTGCGTCAACACTCCAAGTTACTCTTAATCCCCAGGACAGGCTCTGCTCTTTATTGCTTAATTAGAAAACAAACAGTTCTATGAAAATAACACTGATGGTCTGACTCAAACCYAGAAAAGAAGATACAATGCAGGAGTTAAGGGTTAAAAAAAAAATCCCAGAAGAACTAACACGCAGCCATCTGTGTAAGTAGGTTTTGTTTTATGGCAAACACTGCTAATAGAAATGGCTGAAWWTTTTTTTTTTTTCAGAATCTGATCTTTTGCAGCTAAAAGACCTGCATTCATTTGCCTTTATTCCTAGATTGCGGTTTATGCTATTTGGACAACTGCCAAGTATGTGACAACCCTCGTGTGGGAAAGTGGCATGAATTTTAAGAATGAATGAGTAGTCTTCCAAGTGTTTGTGCCAGAAGCACCTCATTCTCTAGTGGTGTTTGTTTTTTACTTATATAAGATGTTTTACTCATCCAGTTAAAAAAAAAATCTTACCATATGACCCCTGCAATTTATGTATCTCAAAGAGTCATCAGGTGGAAGAACCCAATATTTTGATATTCCATCAAAATATTGGGTAAAACTGCCACCCAATAAACATGTTCACAGAAAATCCTTAGTAAGTAACGAACCATTTTTTAATTCAAAAGGACAGGAGTTTGTGATAACATCTGAGGCTATTAACTTCTTTTTGCTTTCAAAATGCTTTTCAAGCTTTGACATGTACAATAGTTTGCTGTTTGAAGAAGTGTTCCATCCCCAGCTCTAGCAGTTGAAAAGTCTACCTAAAGRAGGGGACTCCTAAAAAGCAAAATCAATTTAGCCATGGAAGTTTATTCTTCTAGATTCAAACTTTATTGTTGGAATGATCATTTTTATGAATATGTATAACTTTTTTTTTTTTTTTCTGTATGGATAAAACAATCCAAATTAAGCCCAGTGCTCTGTTTAAAATATATGGCTCGCAATGTACGTCTGACTGTAGGAGCAATTTCCAGACCTGAACTAGTAAGACCCATGTCTGGATGTAGATTCAAACACATGATTTTGCTTAAGACACTTTGTTCCAGCTGCCAAAGAAAGAATTTTTATTCTTTAGCTATTTGTGAATCTGGATATATACCAGATACAGTCCTACAGTAAAGCAGGAACACGACCTTTAGACTTTAACAGAAAACCAATGCTAAAACACAAATCAAATGATTGTTTTATAATGCATTAAAACAACCTTTCTTTTCCAAATTAGCAGATAACTCTAGACTAAATTCCATTTCCTCCAAGAGTATGTTAGYGAAAATAAGCTATTATTTTACAGGTTTTCATTGGTGTCTGTCCCTCAGAAAAATGAAGAAAGCAGTGATGCGGCCATCAGTATTTCGAATGCTTTGGAAGACGTGCCCTACTTATTAGCAGTGCTATTAWCCCTGTTGGCAGTGCTGCTGTACTTCTGCTGTGCTGCCTTGGAAGGCTCACATGCATACAATGCATCCTGTTTCTTCTAAGAAAAAAAAAAAAAAATCACTTAAACTGACTTCTGCTAATCCCCCTGGCCATACAGAGTGGGCTCAGTCAGACCAGAGCCACTTTACAATCAGATCTATAGCATCTCTTGCAAGATAGAAGTTCAGCTTCACATTTGGAAAAGGTGAGAGCGGGGAGAAAAAGTTGGAAGGTTTTCACTGCTATCTCGGTAACAAAACCTGTATGCGCTCCATACTGGAAATTACAGTAATAACACAGAATATCTACTGAGCAACATTAGTTACTCTGTTTTTTCTGTCTGCATGTGTAGCAAAGAAGTACAACTTTTAACACTGCATATGCACTAGAGACTTATGACTTTGTACATGCAGATTAMGAACTTTTGAGAGATGTGTTGCTTCCTTTCTTTCAGACAGTTCTAGATTTAGCCCTTTTTATCATGAGAAATAGATTTTGCATATTGCAAAATATATCACACACTTGCACTATATAAATAATTTAAATAATAAATTATTTCCCTAGGGTTTCCCTAGGGTAGAAGGGTTGATTTTAAGCAGATTATCTGTCCAAATGGGGCTGTGTGCATTTGTCAGTCAAATGTTCAATTAACTGGAAACTCTTAATAGCCATGTAGGACCTGAAACTTTTGTCCAGCTTAGCGTGTCTGGCTACACTTCATATGCTGGCAAACAATTACTCTTTTACACACATGGTACTGTGTGAGGGAAATTTCCCCAAGTAAAGGGAAAAAGTTGGTGCCCCCATCCTATGCACTGTGCTGCCAACATTTGCGAAGCAGAATGTGTTAGATGTTGTCTTGCAGTGTGGCTTGACCTACCTATGCCTCACTGAATCTACCTAGCCTGGCTAACAGGAGAAGTGAAAGGGTGGTGTACAGGAATCAGGACAGCTCAGCAACCCAAGTGCCCTTCCAAGCAAGACACATTAGTGGGGCCTGAAGCCTCCACTCTGCATCTCTGCTGGTTTGCAGATTTTTATAAGCACACCTTCATCTTGTTATGGAGAGAAGCTCCTAGAAATTGAGAGTTTCTAGGAAATTTGTTTCTCTCCTAAGAGATTAGCAAATGCCACCTCCTTCTTGGCTTTCTTTTAAATTTATGTGTGGATGGATGCATTTCCTGGAGGAAATGTGACAGAAGTAGATCTTCAGGAAGGAAAGCATCAAAAAAGGTAAGTAATGAGAGCATGGTAACCATCTGCAGGAAAGTTTCACCACATTCCAAGGGTCAAGGACAGAAGCACTATGGGGTGACACCCAGGAAACTGAGTTGGGAGGTACCTGTAGGGTAGATGCCACAAATGGGTAACATTACTCAGAAATAAAGCAGGTGGGAAAGGGCAGGACTGCTCAAAACTGAGCATAAGGCAACTCCAGCTGAGACAAGTCAAGARACAGCAGCGAGGGCTGAGGAAACAAGCAACAGGACAAGCTTCACCACAGCAGGCTTCCCACACTGGAAGGTGCAGCACTTAAGGCAGATGGTGCTGGGTCTGGGATGGCCCTGGGATGAGGCAGCAGCACTTGATCAGAGATCTGTGGGCTGCTGAAGAAGTTAGTCCTGTGTGTGTGTTTTTCAACAGCATTCCCTGAGAGTTAACGTGCAGTTACAACACATGCAGTTACACTCCTTCATACATCATGGGCTGTTTAAGTTATATCTGCACAAAATGAGTGTTCAAAATACTGAGCGGCTGTGTAACTAACAGTTGAACAGACCTAAACACTTTATGAAATACTAACAAAATAGCTATAAATCTCAAGCTTAGAATGCCCTGCTCAATACAAGCAGAATATTTAATCTTACTTTTTCCTCAGGACACACATCATTAACTGCTAATCAACTCAAGCTTCAGAAATCCCTGAGCACCCTTCTCACTTTTCAAAAATGCAGGCACGAAACAAAGTACTTTTTATCCCACCCTCAGCAAGGGTAACGGGTCCCAGAAGTGTCCAGGTGCAGGCGACATCGCTGCCCCGCACACGGAACCACACTGTGCTGGATGCGCTTTGTGTGTTTTACACAACTTACACAAAGCCCTTCAGGCTGACCAGCAAAACCGCCCCGTGGCACACGGTGTTGCCCTGCAATTAGGCAGTGCCTGGRAAGCTGAAGCCAGCAGATGCTGGCAGATCAGTCTCGGTGGGGCTGCGTGGGACGTTGTAGGAAGGCTTGCTTTGCTGAGCGAGCTGAGCGGTGGCATTAGGCACAGAGCAGAGCCCCGTTGCTGGAAGTCTTTACTTCCCTGCTGGAATCCAACCTGGAAACGGTCACCCTTTCTGTGCAGGGGCTGAGCTCAAGCACACCCTCTGCAGTGCCCCTTTTTGTAAGGGAGGGGGTTGCTATTTAATGAGCCCAGCAGGATGTGCTGTGCATTTCCGCAGAATGAGAGAATGCTGTTTTGTTAAAAAGCAGGCTTGCAGGTGCTAACAGGAGTAATTGGTGATTCCCCCTAGCATAAAGTTTCTGCTGGAGAATTTCTGCCCCAGATCCTAAAGCCACTCATATCCCTGAATAAGTGCACTGCAGCCTTGTTCCCCAGGTTTTTGCCCAGAGCCTTCTCCCCAGTCTCTCTGATTTATTGGGGATATTTGTACAGAATGAATATAGTGCAGAAACCAGGTTGCCTTCATTTGGGTTCAAACTGTATGCCAGTGAGCTTGGCCRCTTCCGTCTGCTTTATCCTCTTCTTCCTGCATTTTCTTCTCTTCCTTTTTCACAACTATTACTGCAGGGGGCTGCTGATTAAGCTGAAGGCTCAGAAACCAAAATACAGCAGAGTCTACTCCACCAGGTGCAAGGAATCCTGAACTGTGCTGGAGATAGACAGACACGGGATTAGATACGCAGGAGAAGCATGTACAGGGACCCTTGTGGTGGACTCCCACCAGGCCCAGAATCAAGCCTGAAAAATTGCTTTTCCACTGACCCCATATTAAAAAATTCTGTCAACTGGGCTCAGCTGCCTGGGCAGTGTATGGGTCTGAGGTGGTATTGGTGAGGCTGAACCTCAGACACTGTGTTTGGTTTTGGTTCCCTTGCTTTAAGAAAGACACTGGCCTGCTGGAGTGTGTCCAGGGAAGCCAGTGAAAGGTTTGGAGCACAAGTCTTACATGGATCAGCTGAGGGAGCTGGGGGTGTTTGGCCTGGAGAAAAAGAGGCCCAGCCTGGATATTATTCTTTACAATTACCTGAAAGGAGGTTGTGGCAAGGTGGGGGTCAGTCTCTTCTTCGATGTAACAAGTGATGTGGGGAGGAAATGGACACAAGGTGCACATGGGGAAGTTTAAGTTAGATATTAGGGAATGCTTCTTCACTWAAAGAGTAGACAGGCATTGGAATAGGCTGTCCACTAAAGTGGTCGTCATCCCTGGAAGTGTTCAAAAGGCATGTGGATGTGGCATTTGGGGCCATGGTTTAATGGTGGACTTGACAGTGCTGGGTTAATGGTTGGACTTGATGATCCATGGGACCTTCTCCAATCTGATTCTAGATGAAGAATAAACCTGTGCTTCATCACATAGATGGACAAGCTCAGATCTCCATGATCTCAGACATCTCTCTGCCAGACTAACAGCTGGAGCAGATGTACCTCCCCACCCATCATTCTGCTGGAAGGGTCCCCAATTCCTGGTGTCCCACATCCATAGGGAGGGTGATACTGCACTGCTAAGGGCACCTGTTGTGYCAGCAGCCCCTGGCCTCCAGGCCAAGAATGATGCAGCAGCTTCTGCCCCCACTGCTCTGGGCTGGGCCTGTCTGCTGCAAAATGACCGAATCCACACTAGTGATAAACTGAGCTGTTCAGCACAAAGTCCTGGGCACCGGGCTTTGGGCTCAAATGAGGGAGCCAGGCTATTGAGCCGACCATCTCTGCACCAAACACTTCCCTAGCAAAGGCTGCCATGTTACTCAGTGTGGTGGGGGGATCAGGTTTTGACGTGAATTGGACCAAAAAAAAATTAATGACCTGGATGATTAGTACCAGGTATCTGAACTGAACCTTCATCTGAAGAACGAAGGCATGGAGGACTCAGGAGGGCTGTGCTAATTCTGCTGAAGAGAGCGGCCTGGCGTGCAGCTCATTTCTGTGTTGGTCTGAGCCTCCTCACTGCAGGCTAGAGGACGTTGCCATAGCTGGCTTTTATTTTTCCATTCTGGAGGGACCTTTTAACGAGGAGGCTTTGCCTCACAGATGTCCCCCTCCTCTGACTCAGTCTGGTGTAAGAGAAATAAGGATATGGCCCAGAGGGACTAATCATATAAATAAGATTTTAGGATTCGACTCAAGTAATAAATGAAAGACTAGCAATTTGGTATTATGAAACCCCAGCTGCATGAACTCTCAACTTCAGCCTAGTGCTTGTGCCAGCTTCCAGCTGGCTATCAGAAATCATTTCCACTTCAGTGAGACCAATGTTGAAATGTCCCCTTTATCCTTTTCCAAACCATGCCCACACATTCTAGCTGTATTTATTTTTACTACAATTCGAGCAGAAAAGGTGGCCTGACATCACTCTAGGAGTAGTGCAGCATTCGTTCGAATGCCTCAAGACTGACGCCCACCCTCCTTCCCACCCCAGCAGGCTCAGAGCTCTGTCACAGCCCTGTCCCCTCAGCCCTGACCTGCTCAGGCAMGATGCACGGGGCACAGAGCCCAAAACATGAACAAAAAGTGAAAACAGAATGGAGAAAAAAGCCCAAAAAGCCTATTTCACAGGTTTTTTACCACCGTTTTGCCAAGGTTTGCAAGAAAGGGSTCTGGCTGGGCCTTCTCACCTTTTGAGTGTGCGGCAGCTCATTCATCAGGGGTGGATGGCGGGGGGCCATGGTGGGGTTTGCTGAGTGGCGTTGGCTCACGTTCACCGGCTGGCCCAGGCTTTGCGGAGAGGGGGAATGAAATTCTCCACCACCCCGTCCTGTGAGTTCTGATCACGACATTTCAGCTTTCCTGCTGAGTGTGGCTTGAAGCGAGGAAGGTGGCGTAGGCACCACCCCAGGCTGCCGAGGCTCCATACCTCAGGCAAGTGCTGCTGCAAACAGTTTTTTGTGGAAATCTCTGGGTGACAGCAGCTGCAGGACAGCTGCTCTGGAGGCGGCTGTATTTTGGTGTGTGTGGGAACCATATCTGTGTAGGAGTGTGTGATGTGACCCCTTGGGGAAGCCCTTCAGGGTGGGCAGCTCCTATGGCCACCGAGGGCAGCTCCCCTGCACCAGGGCCCACTGGCACCTCTGTTGCTGCTGTTGTAATCAGTAATAATTTATTTTGGCCTTTGGTCACCTGGGGGAGGCATGCCATTAGTGGGGTGTGGGGAGATGTTGGTGGCCGAGGGATATGGGGAGGATGGCCCTGCGGCCCCCCTTGCATGGCAACCGGCAAGACAGGGCATCTGAGGGGGGCAGGGCCATGGGAACCTGCTGCAGGCTTTACTTCTAAACAAAACCCCAAATCCCTGATTTCTGATGGGGGAGGTTCAGTGCTGAAGGGTGAGGCTGGGGGGTGGGATTTTGGGGGGAACCACCTGGCTGGGTGTGAGCTGGACCCCATCTCCCTCCATGGCAAGGGCCAGGGGGTTTCAGAGGGACAGTCTAGACCAAGGTCAGTTTGATGTGGAAAGGGGCAGGAAGGACATGACTGCAGAGGCCATTGGCCCAGCCCATTGGTGGACTGAGGCTGTCCAGAGAGGATTATGGCTGAGCATGCAGTACCTGTGGTGTCAGGGTGTCCTGGGCATACAGTTCTCAGCAAGCCTGGCTCATTTCTGGCACTGGGAACTGAGACACATGAAATCATAAGACATCTTTAAAGACTTTGACATCATGCATAGTCACAGATCAGCGTCAGCATATCCTCAAGTGCCAGCCTTTTCCTTTTCTTATGATCTAGGTTGCCAGCAGTTGGGTTCTTCAGCTTCTTTTATTTGGTCCAAGATTTCCTTCTTTTTCTTTCTTTTGTTCTTTTGAATGCCTTCCTTCCTTCCTTCCTTCCTTCCTTCCTTCCTTCCTTCCTTCCTTCCTTCCTTCCTTCCTTCCTTCCTTCCTTCCTTCCTTCCTTCCTTCCT
>NW_026623857.1:15961-28633 GCF_030028575.1 Malurus melanocephalus | reverse complement strand
TTTCTTCTCCTTTTTTTGATCAAATTAAGCAGGATTCCCTTCACAGACTGTACAGAATTGCAAATCTATTTGCAAGCCAGAAGTATGATACACTTACAGAGTTGCCTGTGAGCTCTGGTATCATTGCTGATCTTCTTTCAATGGCTATTAAAAAATCCTTCAGATAGATAGAGCTTTTTAATAAACCAACAACCCTCTCAAAAGAAACTGAAAATAATTCAGCCTCTTACTTCTGACATGCTATGGCTGTTGTGCACAGAAACAAACATTTGCTGCTTATGAAAGTGTAGRGACAGCAGCACAGTGGCAGTGGCTGCATGGCCATATTCTTCTGTGCCATATGCCATCTATATTCCTCTTCCAAAAACATGCTAGGGACTCCATTAATGACATCCAATGCTTACTGGCATCACAGCAAGCAGATAGTGCTTGAAATGTTCCTATTCACTTGGGCATAACGTGTTAGAATTCAGAACAAACTTAAAAACACGTAAAGAAGCAACAGAGAGAAAGAACACCCTTTGTGCTTTAACATTCACTTCTTTATTGAAATGCAAATTCTTCCACAGTGAGATGCCCTGAGAAGGCACAGCTACCAAACCAGGGGCACTAACACTAAATAGGAGTTTTCCATACACTTGTTTGCCTCTGACGAAGCCCTGCTAAAATCTGTAAAGAATCATAACGAAAAGCAAAGCCATAACCATTGCAGTGCTGTTGGCGTCAATCTCTACTGGGCAATAAAGAGCAGAAAGAGATTACGTGAGTCCAAGCCAGGAAATTTAAAGGGTCAGTAGTTGAAAGTTGTGACTTGAAGAAAGACTCAACAAGCAGCCAGAGAATAGTGAAATTTGGGAAGGTTCTTCCTCCTGTGGAGAAGAGCAGAGCCAGGCTGATTTTTACACCACAGCCCCCGCTTAAAAACAAGAAACAGATTAATTCTACCACAACAGTGTATGGACAGGCTCTTATCTGCCCTGTGTTTTGCTGGCAGATCTCCAGGAGGAAATTATTGTGGGGATCTCTGATGTTATCTGGCATCTATACAAGCTCGTGTATATGGAAAAAGCAAAAACATTGCAACCATTAAAGTGGGAACCAAAGCAGGACACCTCCTGAACGAGGTGGGAGACWGGGAGGAGGATTTGGGTGGCAGAGTAGCATATGCACTTGTCTTTAAGGTGTATGCTCAAAAGCAGAGACACACACAAACATATTTATGACAAAGTCACTGTGAAAAAACTTCAAGCATAGGCTCCTGAAGGTTAGGAGGATATGCAACTCACACACACACACACACAAACCCTCCCCCTCCTCCCAAAGCAGAGTTTCCTGTACTCTAAGCCCTGCTGAGGTGGACACACACTTCCTGAATGTTCCCCATGCTCAGCACGCACCTCTCCATGCTCGGCACACACCTTTAGACACTGTGCTTCCTTGGCAAACTTCTGTCCACTCAGAGCCAAGTACAGTCGGGTGGTGGACAAGTGAAGGAGCCCCCTGGTTTGGGGCTTCTCCCACCTTCTTCTGCACTCACACAGCTCACACAGCTCGTTGGCAAGGCCTGCCTTACTCCCTGGTCGAGCTCCATTGCCCAGCCTGCAGTTGGCTGGCCACTGTGAGCTTTGGCTACAGCAAAGCAACTTGACAGATGCTCAACTGCTAAGAGAGCCGGAGCAGACATTTTGGGAGCTAAGTAGGCATAGAGAAATTTGGAATATGTCTCATTTCTCCAAAATGACTTGTCTACCACCTCCCTATTCCCTTGTTCCCAGAGACTACAGGATTGCTGATGAATGGCCAAAACCCTTCCAAACTCCACCATGCTGAAAGAAAATCATGTTGCTGAGAAGCATGAGTGTAGTCAGAACGGGGAGCAGAAGAGGGGCTCTGTTTTTTTTTACTCATTATCAAGAATATGGCAGGCGATTTGCAAGTGCATTTTGTGCCTGGGAGTGGCAAGCTCTGTGTGAGCCTTCAGTGCACCCTGCAGTGACAGATTGCTTGCTGTGAGGGAGTTCTGCAGGCTCATCACTGTGTTCCTTCTCACACCTTCTACCATCCCCTCACACACACTGAGGAGTACAAGCATCTAGCACAATCTAACAACTAGGCATCTYGCAAAATTCTTCACTCCCTCCCTAAACAGTGAACAGAAGGTGACTTAGATCCCCTCAAAGGGATAGTCACCTTCCAGAAACAATAGCAGCTATTAAATATAAACATCCAGCCAAAGTGCCCAGCTTTCAGATGGYTGAAATGGTGAAGCAGGGTGAATTCCATACACAATGTATAATATTTGTATATTCATTTCCTTGCTTTGCATTAAATTGTGTATCCGTTGTGGTGGGGGTGTGTGAAAGCACACACACACAGAAGAGGAATGGATTTATCGTGCAAGGCTAAAGCATCTCAAGCCTCCTTCCTCCACATAGTGCTGGCCAAGGCACTCATCAGGCATCGAGGGGCTCTGACCATTCTGYACTGCGTGCAGAATTGGCCATGGAGGATGGGGTGTTTTCCTGATCTGCTTGAAATTAGCTCAGGGCCTACTACAGAGACTGTAGCATTTTTATTTGAAGTATTTGCTTTCTTCTTACTTCTTGGTTTTGTGATAAATCAAATTATTTAGCTGTTATCTCAAGCCTTCAACATTAAACAATCAATTTTAGTGTCAGGCTTTTATGATCAATAGAAAGCTCTTAATCAGAGCTGCCAGTAGTGCTCCTTTTATTTAAGGCTCACAAAGACTAATGAAAATGTATATGATCTCAGTTGTACTAATTTTTGCCAGCCATGGCAGGTACTCCCAACAGCTGGCGAAGGTGACCAGCTCTGATTCATTTCATGCATCCTCAGGGTCATGCTCACTGATCCCCACAGGCAGGGATGTATTCCCAGCTCCACATCCACTCACCACGTGAGTGCCATCATCTGCTGACGACCATGGCTGGAGGACCATGCCAATCCAGGATATGGCCCTGAGAGAACACAAATCACTGAGGGTAACTCAATAAACAAAAAAAAGGAAGCCTGGACTGGCAACCAAAGCCCAGGATGAGTTGGCACATCTGGTGAACAGAGTGGGAGTACAAATGGAATTAAAAAAAGTTTTAATTGAATTTATTCATATATTCCCAAGCAAGCCAGTGAGAGCCTGGAAGTGCGAAAAAAACACATTGTGTGAGCCCATTTCATCCAGCTTGTGGCAAGCAGCACTGCTAGTATTAATAAGCAGAGGGTTCACTGCTGTAACCCAAAATGCAATGACCAAGCAGCTCAGAATAACTTAATACCTCTACACTGGATTCATTTAAGTGAAAATTCCAGTTGAAATTTCAGCTGTTTCTTACTGTTTTGAGGAGTAATTTGGTGAGGTCATGACCAAGGACAGGGCAAAGATTACCACTGAGTGGAGACGAAAAGCAGGGCTGGTCCTGCAAAGGAGAAACCCGGGATGGGTCAGACCACAAGTTCATGTAGATGTACTGTAGATGAACTCAGCTCCTGATGGTGTGTGATGAATTTGGTTAAAATCTATGGAAATATGATTTTGGTTAAAATCTATGGAAATATATGTTTCCATTATGTTCTGGAAACATAAAAAAATAATCCTAAGAAGCCAGTGAAGTTGTGGGACAAAAAGCCTATTTGCAGCTAATGTGTTTGTGGCTACCCACAGGTCTCTTGAAGCATTATCAGGTTATCAAGTTAAATCCGAGCACTTTGGCATGGCAGTACATGATGGTCTGTACTGCTGCTGCTCTGTTTTCAAGGATGCAGACACTGCCTGCTGAATGGCATGAGTCCATCACCTCTGTRGAATTCCTGCCTCATTAAAAAATTTCAATTTAAAAGACAAAAACACAAGACTGGAGAATGGAACAACATTCTKGTTTCCATTTAGAAATCATCATCATCATTATCTAAAAATCATACATGAAAGAGAGAAAAATCATGAGGCAAAAAGTTTGAGGAGTAAATGGCTGGGTAGTTACAGGCCATGAGCAGATGCTGCGTGATCATTCAGTGAAATTACCACATAGGTTGATCTGAAAAATTGGCAAGTCTTGGAGGAAAAAAGCTTCTGAAGAGAGTAACACAAAGTCTGGGAAGTGAGAGAGGATGTGACAGTATAATAGACAACGCCAACAACAATTTGGGTTTTATTGCTTGTGCCGAAATTCACTTATTTAGTTTATTCTCTCCACTGACTAAGTAGAACAAGGAGAAAACATTTCACCTGTAATTCCTAGGGAAGGTTTTTTTTTCCATCAGGAAAGGTGATGATCAAATATTCAAGGGAAAGCATAAATGGTGTCCATCCATCCCTTCTGAAAAAGACAAATAGTCTAATGTGTATAAAGGGTGCCTTGCAATAAGGTTGTTAAAGCTGAGACAAAAAAATTTATTCTCTTTTTTTAAAAACAGCTTGACCACTGGCTCATTTGTGGCTATGGGCAAGTCTTAGGATTTCTTTGCATCACATTCACTCCAGCAATTCAACTGGATGAAAGCAGAATGGATGGCAGCATGCTCCAATATTCAATATGCTGCAGATGCTGCTGCTAAAAGAAGCATTCCTGGCTAAATAAGCTCACAATGCAATCCCAAGGAAACCAGGGATAGCTGCAGGCACCAGAGCAAACAGCAGCATTTGTGTCTTTTCTTGAAGCCTTTGTGCTGTTGTAGATCTTAATGGTCACTCAAGCTTATAGCTCAAAGTGCAGTGGATGGGATTAGATGAGATTTAAAATTGCTTTMTATCCTGTTTTTCAGGTAATCTTTATAATAAATCCAATATATATGTAGATAAAACAATATGAAACTCTTATTTGTTTACCTCACCTATAGCCCCAGGATGTTTTGATGTACACACAGCCAAACCTGTAAACACACTGATGCCTAGATTGAAGTGGTCTTGAAGTGGTTAAGCAAGAGATTAACCTATTTTAAAAATATTTATACAAAAAACCTTATAAATTATTCCCGTCACAAAATAATTCTGCAAGCTGGAATCATTAAAATAGTACATGTRATATATTTTAAAGTAAATCCCTCTTCATGGAAATATATCCTTTCAAGTAATAAATATTAAATGCACAAAACTGAAGTACACCGTAGACAGAAATATAGGTTAAAATCTGGCTTTGGGACCCAGTTCAGCACAGCGTTTAATTGTATGTAGGTACTTCGATCCTAATGCAGCAGAGCACTAATGCACACATTTAATTGCCACAATGAATAAAGACCTAAATAGGAATGGGATTACACATTTTTAGCATTCTTGGTAGTTCTTCATGTTCAGCAGATGTTTAATGCTTCATGTTTTACTGTGCTGGATCTAGGATAAATTTATTAACAGAAAGAKTTAAAATTTCTCCAGGAAATTTCAAGCACCTTCCTGAGGAAAGTAAGAGCTTTCTAATTTTTGAAAAAACACTGTAAATCCTGGAGATACTCTGGACTGTGGCTGAAATCAAACTGTTTCACTGGTTTTTGATGATGCTTTTGAGTCCAGCCTGCATTGGAGCACATGGAATCACCTCCTCAGTGTCATAGCAGAATCACTTAAGCGTCCAGCGAGTGTGTACCAACATCATGAACTTGCATCTTCTTCTTCCAGGACCAGCTTTCATGAACAACCTCAGTGAGTGAAAGGGAGGACAGCCTATGCACTTCTCTTCTTGGTTTTCAGCAGGCAGGACAGAATAATTAGCACTGCCCTTGTGCTGTTCACGGAGGGAAAATGTAGGCAATGCTGGTGCAGAAACCAACAGAACACACACCCCACGGTTACTGTACGCTGTTCTGGTCAGCCTCTACCAAAAGGGATACAGAGGAAGTACAGAAGGTAGAGAGAAGGAGGAAGAGTTGATCAGAAGCACAGGACCTCTTACATGGGAAGAAAGGACTGGAAAACCAAGACCTGTTCCCCCTACAGCAGTAGCAGAGACGATAGAGGCAATTTGTGACTTAGGGCAATATAATCACAGCTGGTATGGGAAAGGTGGCCAGGAACAAATTTTATTCTCTTACAAGAGTTTGGAGGCACCCTTTGAAACAAACAGGCAGCAGATTTGAAGACTAACAGAGASAAGAAGCTGGTTTCATACCGTGCATAATTACATCCGTACAACTCATTGCCATATAATGGTTCAAAGCAACTGTCATGGTTTGAACTGTGCCCACGACGTTCCCTCACCCCCTCCCCACCGGAGAGGGAGAAGGGAGAGCGAAAACCCAATTAACACAAAATATTTATGGCTTTGAGATAAACATAATTGGAAGAAAGATACCTATGTACTCCACAAAGAGTCAGACAGGCTGCATAACTTAAGTTGCAAAACAGATTTATTACTACACACTACTGAGAATGGCATTGGGTGAAAAACAAAGATAGGGATATTTAMAAAGAGAAGAAAAATAAAATGGACATTTTAAGACACCTGTTACACTTTCCCAGGACCCATCTCTTTTTCCAAGTCCCCCCATCTCCACCCCTCCCATGTTGTGCCTCACACACAGGGGGGCAGGAGAATGAAAGTCTAACACAGATCAAAACACTCAGCTGTTGTCCAAGCGTTGTAGGAGAAAAAAACATTCTTACAGCTCCAGCTGTGGGATGTGTCCTTTCCTGAGAAACAGTCAGTGTAAACTGCTAATAGCAGAAAGGAATTCCTTTACCTCACGGGAGAAAAGAAAAGAAATGTCCTTCAAGGCCCATGTTGTTTTTTTCAGCGACTTGAGTCCGATTATCACAAACCTCATGGCAGAACACAAAACAACACAGCTTCTTCTACAYCAAAACGTCGTGGGGGGGGAGCAAACCTTTTCTCTATTTCTTGGCTTCATAATCAAAACAGTCCAATCCTCAAAAGGCCAGGGTTTTTTTTTCYCTCACAGCAAGGTCGCTTTACTTCTCTRTACAGGTCTCTCGTTCAATATGATGGAAATAGTCCTTTTCAAGAACAACTTATCTCCTCCAGCTTGTTCGAGAACCACAGGATGGGCACAGCTTCTCCTTACTATTCTGTGATCTTTAGATGTCTCCATTTTTCTTCTTACWTCTCCTCACCCTCCTGCTCTATTTTTTCCCAGTGCAAGATACTAAAACTACATGCTATCAATTAACCTAAACAAGGCGGCCGCAGCTATCTTGTTATGAATTCTTTCTTAAATACTACAAAATACGTCATCACAGAGGTGTAACTACTCTGTGCAATTGGCCCAGGCCTGATGGTCAGCCTGTCCATCAACCTCAGAACCAATGATGGGTTGGCTCTGAAACACAGGAGGGGGGGGCAGGGCTCCCTTTGCTGGAGAAGAAGAAGGAGGAGACACCCCTAGGACTTCTCACAGCAGCCATCTTTGTGGTTTCTTGATCCCCATCCCCCACCACCAAAAATTGGACCAACCAAAACCATGACACAACTAAAAAGGGGACTGGAAAAGTTCCYAAGGGAGGGCCTATCGGTGATCTGTGAAACTGAATCTTCCACACAGCCTCTGGCTTGGCAAGGCTTGCAGTAGGTGGAGATAGAAAATGTGGGTGAGGACAAGTGATGCTGCACTAACCTTTTTTTGCATACTCCTTCCAGGTGTCTGCTTCTGGCCATTGTGCAAGATTAGTTCTTGAACTTGATAAACCTTTGGTCTGATATAGTATTTCAGGGACTTAAGTTCTTATGCACCTTTTAGGTGAAAATGGATCCCACCTGCAATCCCCAGTTGTGGAATCCTGGTAAACTGCCCCGAGAAATGGCAAGAGGTGGGGTTAATCCCCACAATCTTCTCTTCTTTAATAAATTTACTCTTAAACAAAGAACTGGTTCCTCAGGCAATGATGCCTCCACACAGGAAATAAACACTATTGTATGCTCTGTGGCTTCATTGTCTTGACTTAAGATGGAGGAAAAAGACAAGACGTGCCAACTCATTGCTGGTTTGATGGAAAAACTGAGTTTACACAGACCAAGAGCAACTAAATTGGCATGCTGGAGTCACTAATTAGGGTGACTTAAACAGGGAAGCTGGTGAAACTGACAGAGGGTCCAAGTGTCAGTCCATAGGGGACACAGCAGGTCTTCTGCATACCTTTTTGCACACAGYCAGGTCTCAGAAGAACATTATCGTTGTAGATACTTTCCACTCTTTTGTCTCAGAAAAGCCACCATCTGCCAGTAGGCTTTTTTTCTTGTCTTCAAAGCACAGTATTTTTGTGTGCACTGAGGGTAATTTTTTTTAAAGTTGCAGCAGCAAGAGCAACCCAACTGTTTGGGCTGGTGCAACCAAGACACACAGATTTGAAACAGGAAAGCATTATTGTGAAATCAGTAGTTAAACTCTTGCCTGGGTAACAGTGCGCTAATTTTGGAGGGGAGAGATATGGATTCAAGTTTAAGTCCAAGCAGATTGGGGTGGATGGGGCATGATGGTGGGAACAACTTATTGGTGCCTTGATTTATTTGCAAAGTGCACTAACATCTGATCTGATGCCCCCATTCCAGCTTGTTTTCCTGCTTCTGCAGCTGCTTCATCACCCCCTTCCCTCACTGAAGAGATGGCTATTTTGTGCTCTGATGACCTGCTAAAGGACAGCACACAAGTGATCATGACTAAGCAGATTTTGCCTCTTCCCTTTGGCCAGCTCTGCCCCAAAGGAGTGTTGCACCAGGATCTGTTGACATTAAATCTGAGCACATTTTGCTGACTGCTGCAGAGTGCATGGGTCGCCGAAGCAGGCTCATAACTGCAGTTTTCAAGGACAAGCTACAGGGAAACCTTCCTTTAGTCAAGAAAGGTGACTGCACATCCTGCATCTGATTCAAGCACCTTGTAAGTGAATTACTAATGGCAGCACCCAGGGGCCACATTTTCAAGAGAGAATGAGACTTTTGCTTTCACAGGTATTGAGCAGGAGGAGAGGCAGCTCCCCTGGCATTTTGCCCCCAAAAGCCCAAGCAAGGGCCTGAGAGAAGAGCCCCATTTGTTCAAAGGCCTGGGATCAGGTGTGAAATCCATGCCTAGAAGAGACCAGACATCTAGAATCTCTCGTGCTGGTCAGAAACCTTTGTCCTTGTCTAAACCGTGTTCTCAGGCAGTGCAGTGACAGAGGTGCAGCACATCTGTTTCTAGCCCTGTTACTGTCATGTGTCCTGCCCCCACTGCTGGGGACACCATCTTTTCCCCAAGACCAATGCATGCGTAGTCCTGCCTGTGCTGCCATGAGAAAAAGCCATTTAAATCCCCTGAATGAACAGCCCACTGCAAAGACAGCAGTTGTTCCTTACATTAACAGGGCTTCGTAAGAGAAAAGAACAGTGATGAAACACATTCTGATTGATTTCTGTGACTAGCTGTGAGGACAACAACAAAACTTTTCCATGCTGTGGGACTTGCACTCCTTGGGCTATGGCATTCCCAAATGATGCCACTTGTAATAGGGAGGAAGGGCCCTAACTTTGCTGAAGGGAAAGCTGTGTTTCAGGCAGCGTTACAGCAGGCGTCCCAGCTTGAGGAACACATGGTAAGGCTCTCAAGCTCATGACACTGTGTTTAACACCCTGCATTCCTTCCCAACTTTGTCCTTCACTTTAACAGGAGACATTTTCTGTCCAAATTTCATTGCTGAAGAGAGGCATAACAGATAAGAAAATGCTGTAGTGGTCTTGAGCTGAAATAAAGCACAAATAAATAAAGCACAAATGGCTTAGAAACAAATAAAAAAATGGGAAAGACGGACTTCCCTCTTTTGTTTCAAATCAGTGCACACCAGCAGTGCCATGAAAAACCAGCAATTTGAGGGTCAGCAGGAGAGAAAGAGGAAGCCCCTCCTTCCCAGAGATCTGGGGGTGATATGGAATCAGAGCTTATTAGTATTCCTCCATGGACCCACGTTATTGAACAGAAAGGCACTGCAGGGCTGGGGCGGCTGGTGTGATCGTGAGCTCTGGGAGAGCCTGTCACAAGTGTGCAAGCGGGACCAAGAAGGGAGCATGCATCAGCTTCTGGCTCTACAGCTGTTTGTAGGGGATGGAGAATCTGCCTGAGTCAGGCACAAGCTGCACAGCTACCAGGAGAAGCAAACAGAGAGCTAAACTTGCTGGAAGGCAAGATTTTGAAGCAGCCAGGCTGCAATTTTAGCAGTATTTTCTGCTCAGCTGGGTGATCCCACCTCCACTGCAGCCCTGGGTGGCAACATTTACAAGCATGACATGGGAAAGGAAAGGTCATTGAAATGCCTGTGCTGCACAGTGGCGTTGGTACCAGAGGTGCCATGGTGGCAGTGGGCCACCCTGTGAGACATTCACATGTCCCTGTTGGCACTGGGACATTTCTGTGTGTCTGTGGTCACATCTGTCCCCTTCTGACTTTCCATGAGGCCATGGGGAAGTTCCATGTCGTCCCTGGGCCCTGAGGAGCTTCCCAGCTGAGTTTAGCATGCCCACTGCCACCCACCGGCAGGTACTGTGACTTAGTTATGGGTTGGGTGTTGGGTTATCCCAACAAAGATCTTCAGGCTCAAGGCCTTATGTGCTGCCACTGGGCTTTGGCTCTCAAAAGCAAGGGATTTAAATCCCAGAAGAGAAGGTGGCTCCTTCTGCAGGACTACTTTTATGGTTGATGACAGCAGTCAATGGGCCTGTGAGGTGTTGGCTGAGTATGAAGTGCAGAGACCAGCAGTTGCTGTATTTTTCACCATAAGAGGTCAGGGAGGTATTAAAATTGACGAATGTTTTTCCTCTTCAAGGCATTCACTTAACCAAGCACTCACCAGCACAACACGCGCCCTCCCTGTCCCACCCAGCCCCTCCTGGGGACACTTTAGAAGGACTACACAAAGGGAATGTGGACCACAGGCTCATCCCAGCCTGACTTTGAACTCCTCATTCTCCTGTAGTACTACAAGCGATGTCAGGATTCACACAGACACAAGAAATTCATGTGGGGACTTTCCCCATGYGACCACGTCACCGAACTTTTGCTTGTTTGGATTTCATAAAGTCCACAAAAACCATAAAAAACAAAGCCATGTATAAAATACCCAGATAAAGCCTACATTTTTTGCCCCCAAAGGGAAGTGGGAGGCAGGCAGTGGTTCCTCCAAACGTCCTTCCTCCCATGCTTATAGTTGCCTGGATGCTAAGAGCTCTTCAGTGGCTCATGCAACACCTGATCTGACTCCATACGGTTTCTCCTCATCATCTGGATGATTCTCTTCCAGATCATGGCCAGAAGCACTGAACTTGCCTTTGCCAGCAAAGGTCTGCTGTTCTGCTCTTGGGCAAGGCAGACTCAGAGCTGGAAGGATCATTTTTACCCAGCTGTTACCTTGTCCTTAAGACCGGCCACAGTGGCATTCCTGTCAGTCCATTACTGGCACATCTTCCCCTGGCCCAGCTGTCTGCACACAGGGCCTTGCCCTTGCCCTTGTTTGATTGCTTCAAATCCCCCTCCCCTGAGGATGATAAATGCTCCTCTTTAGACTTACATTAATGTTAACATGACATGGTTAAAATTGAGCGCTTAACATCCAAGATGCCTTTCCAGAAGTATGGCCAAGTGGCACACTGAAGTCTGACCAGCCCTGCTCATTACTGTCTTGCCCTGATAACCTGTGAGAAGCTTTAATTCTGACTGCTGTGACTGGGACCTGTGGCCCCATAATTCGTCCGAAATTGGCAGAACCCAGGAGGGCCGGTCTGCTACTATCAGAGTGYGCTACCCAGGCTCCAAAAGACATTTGGGGGTGGATCCCCATCATCCCCATTTTGCCCATCCACTAGAATTACTAGTTGGATTTCATGAAGAACTTGTGCCTGATGTTTATGTGCCTGCCTGTCACCTGGCAGTGCAATTCCAAGGTGGGAGGATGACTGAGCTGAAAGTTAGTGTGGAGTCATACAGGTCCAGCAGAGATGCCCAGGCAGAGGCTGCTCCACACTGCTGTGCCTCATCCACATTTTGTGGGTTTCTCCTTTGATTGTGAGTTCCCCATTCCAGACAAGCTGGGTTGCTGTTGGCCCATACACTTTGCTCTGTTTAATTCTTTTCCTCTTGCCAGCACACACATACAGCTTGGGCAAAACATTTGAACATTTTGTCTCCAAGTGTTTACTTCCTAATAAGCAGCCAGCCTGCCACCCAGTCAGATTCCCAAAATAATCCGGTTTGGATTTAAGTAAACTGCCTTCAGGTGTTACCCAGCTGCTTCACTGTGAAGAAGCCTTGAACTCTACACCAGGCCCTGGAGAGAGACAGTGAAAAAATGATTTTTTTTGTCAGCCCCATGCTCAGCTCCTACTCTAGGTCTGGGACAGGGCTGCCCAACTGTCCTCTTCCAACTGCCTGCTGCTGCCTTTTTTCCACTTGCACTCTGACATCATCTCTAGCTATAGTGTCTGTAAGATATTGTGCCATCTTCCCCCACCACAGAMAATGGAAGAGGAAAATGAAGCAATTCCCAGTGATTCCCTCCAGAAGTCACCCTAAGCAGAGAAAAGGGGCACAGGCACCGGGGCCACAGTGGAAACCTAGCAAGCCCTGTCCCCATCCAAACCAAGAGGCCTGAGAAGAATGGGGGTTTTCATTCCTTGAGTAAAGGTCAGACAACCAGACTTACGCAGTTGACCTGGATAGTTTGGCCGCAGGTCTGTGCTGGCTGTGACA
>NW_026623857.1:5861-14651 GCF_030028575.1 Malurus melanocephalus | reverse complement strand
CTGTGGTCTCTCACCTTCTTTAACCCACCTGGTCTTCGGCAGGGTGGTGTTCTGACACTGGCTCAGGCTCCTGCAGCTCTACAGCCAGACCCCTTTCTAGGCTTCAGCTCACCTAGCCAAGCCCGGCTCCACCAGGCCTGGCAGTGCAAATTAAACCCAGGTTAAAGGAGAGCTGTGAGATACTGCAAACCTGCATTCAGCCACAGCTGAGCTGTAAACCAGCTCCTGCTGATGCTCATGCTAGGAAATCAGGCCACGGGAATAGTTCTGAGAGGTCGATCTCCAGTGTTTAAAAAGAACTTTTCTATATGAAATATTACACATGGATGTTTGTGTGTGCCTGCATGCTTTTGAAATAATGTTATCCATCTGCGTTTCTGTATGCAAATAATTGATATATGTTTTATGTGCCTGTGCACATACAKACTTGCAGTCACACACAGACTGGGTGAGGGGCATTAGATTAAGCTGACTGCAATAAATTTAAAAAGCAGATTTGATAATGACCCCAAATATGGATCCAAGTGTTCCTTCTTCTGCCACTCATTGATCTAATGGATTTCATGTTTGTAACCGGCAGTGGTTTGTATTGTAAGTATTTTTTGTTCACTGCCTTAGGAAAAACAAGAGCTACTAGAACATAAYCCATACCATATTTGCAGTTGTAATTGCCATGATGTGTCCCCCTGCCCCCAAAGCAATCACCAGTAGTGGGTTACTAATAGTTTGGAGCAGTTGCACTTTAATTTAAGACAGCAAACACTGGGGCAGAAATCCTCAGTCACTATGCACACAAATTCAATGATATATTGTATGCATATTAATCTATTTTAAGAGCAACATGATATTCTAGATCCTCAGTCAAGTGCACAGTGCTGTTAGAAGGGAAGCGTAATTTGCTTTTACTCACGAGGGGGAAAGCTGAGACAACAGATCAGCATCTGAGCTGGGAGCAGATCTGCCATATTGAGTGTGGCAAAGTTATAGGACCGCTCGAAATTGGAGTCCGGTGAGAACGCGTGACCGGAATTCCGACAGGAATTCCGCGCGTTCGGGGCGGTTTCCCGGCTCCGTACCGGTCGCGCGGGCACCGGGGGAGCGCTCCGTGGTCGCCCAGACGGGCGAAGCGGCGCGTGGAGCAGGCGCCGACGATACCGGTCCCGCCGAAGCCGCGACTCCGCCACTCGGGAAGGTCCCCGCACTGCGCGTGTTGCGGCCGCGGCGGGCACAGGCGGGCACAGGCGGGGCCGGCCGCGCTCCCCCCGCGGCTCCTCAGCCGTCACAGAAGCCTCCGGACGCTACACGGCGCACCCGCCTCACGCCGACCAGGTAAGCCCTCTTACGGGACTTTGTTTATGGCTTCTCACARCTCGTAGAGTTGCCGGCATCCCAGGGCGGCACGGCACAGACGAGGGGTACAGCTGGAGACACGAGGGGAGGCGCAGGGGCCCTACCCACAGCCTTATCCCTACCCTTACCCTAACCAGAACCCCAGAAAAACTCCTGTTTCCAACACGTTAGGACAACGCAGCAATTGCAATGCCGGGATGAAGGCAGAAGCCACACAGCAGGTAAAGACAGTAACCCGAACGCCAGGGCAGTGCCCGAAGCACCAGCACAGGTGAAAGCAGTAACTCCAACACCGGCAGAACCAACCCTGGAAGGCTCCCGGCAGCACAGCGCACCAACCCTAACACTGGGAGAACCCTAGGCCCTGCACAGAAGGACAAGACACGCTCCAAAAAGGTAGGGATGTCGTCTGTGGGTAGAGAGTGGCAGGTAGGGGTCGGGGACTGAGGGGTAGCCAGCAGGAGTTGGGGCTACAGGGCAGAGTAGGCAGGGTCCAGGTCTAGGGGTCCACGTATCTAGGATTTGCGGTCCAGGACTAGGGGTGCACAGTGCAGGATTAGGGCTACAAGTGTCCTGAATTATGGATCCAGGTGCAGGCACTGGGGGGCCCTTTTCCTGGGGAAAACAAACGCGGCCCCCTCGTGTCTCCAGGTCAGAGGCCCCTCTCTGGCTGCACGGGCAGGCAGAGTCGCAGTTGCTAACGGCTTTGGTCCGGGAGAGATCCTGCTCCGTTCGCCATTTGAGGGGGTGGCGTGCTGCAGGTGCTGCTTGTAGGAGGTGTTACTGGTGCTGTGTAGGGCTCTTCTGGGCTCTTTCACTGGGCTGAAAGTGTTTTTCAATTTTCTTTTTGAAACGTTTTGGAATGGCAGTGGTGTTTGAGTGAGTGATGTGCTGGAGAGCAGGTATTGGGTGGCCCCAGGTGAGGCTGTGGCAGGGGGCTCTGAGAGGCTGTCGTTCTCTGGCTTTCATGGGGTTTGCCTCAGAATGCCAAAGCTTTTCCCAGTGCAGAGTTGAAAGAGAAGGTTTGCTTGAATTTCTTTAYTTTTTGACCTCATTTGATAGTGAGTTAGTGGGGTCTTGTTTTATGTTCTGTATCGATTTGTACTCTTGATCAGAGTTTCCTGTGGTGCTGGTGGAGTGCAGAGGTTTTTGCTCCTTGCTGGGGGAGGAGTTGCCTTGGGAGCCTTCTTAATAAATCAGAGTAGTGCTGGGTCTTGGTGTTTGTGCAGGAAGAGCAGGACTTGGGCTCCAGTAAGGAGCTGGGCTGTGTTGGTCAGGGAAGGCCCAGAGCCTTTTCTGCCCTCATTTCTCCACTCTTTAATTGGTTGTTGTGTGTGGCTCTRTGGGGGGTCAGTGTTTGGGCAGCAGCTGAGAAGTTGTGCTTTCTTTGCAGGAGATGTTGCTGCTCCCATATCACTGCTTGGAGTAGGTTACAAATGGAGATGGAGCTCAGATGGATTTGTGCTTTTTGCCCAGGCCTTTGGCAATCAGCAGTGAGCTTATCAGGGTGACCAGCACCCCAGGACCCAGTCTGGGGTCGCTAGTTCTGTTCATAATAGCTGTTTAGGTGAAATATAAATTGGATTATGGTTTATTGCACACCAGAAAATAATGGAGTAAGGTATTTGTGGCAAATTATATACTACACAGAAATAAAATAAAAGAAACCATAGTAGACTAGATACAGCAGTTTAAAATGCAGCGTGSAGTAAAGGTACCTGTGAGTTCAGCTAGCAAAGAAATACCACAAGTTAGGATTTTATCTATATTTTATTAATCCAGTCGGTAGTGGGAGCATACATTGGCGTCCTTTCCCTCAATCCCTGGAGAAGTAACTCAAAGTCCGCGTCCAGACTTTGAGGAGAGGCCCTTACACGCTTCCAGTATGTCTGTGAGAGGCTTCTGCGTCTTGCAAATTTTGTGCATCTTTTATAGAGCAAAACTGAGCCTCTGGTCACTGTTAATATTTTATCTTTCTCCATACCTACCCTCCATGCCAAGGTGTTCTTTCCTGGTCAGGTGCTCAGACCTGGGTGGGAAAGGAAATGACCCAGAACTTCTTGGGCTCCTGGGAGTCAGAGAGAAGCAGCAAACGAAGGTGGGAGAGTTTCTGTGAGGCCCGGTTTGTGAGTCTGGTTTGGTGTCGTCCCTTTGTCCCCTCTTTGTCAGCATGCCCAGCTGTGTTTGAGGCTGCTGTGGTGAACGCTGCTGTAATTTGCAGATAAAATTCAGTCTCCCAGCAGAGATGGGCAGGATTGTGAAATCCACAGGAGGTGTTCCCATGGCCATTTGCGTCAGTGCTGTCCTGTGTGCCTTTGTTCTGCTGTCAGTGTTAGAAGAGGGACTCGTTCACTGTGGATTTCCTTTGTTGTCCCTGGGGGTACAGGGGGTTCAGACTCGACCCAGAGGAGACTCCCAGTGTAGTTTTAGTGGTTGCTGCCGTTGGGTATCCCAAGTGCTTTGTTTAGTGTTGATTTGGTGAGATAAATGGCTGCACGTGATTTCCCTCTGGAGTTTTCCCAGGAAATCCTTCCCAAAAGCCTTTCCTTGCTCATATTGTTGAGATGTTTCTATTCCGACTCYCTGGGTAGCTCAATAGCTCCGTGGTGCTGTGCTCTGGTGTTGCCCAGAGCTGATGGGTTTTCCTTTAGGCAAACAGCTCCTTCAGGATGTGCTTCAGCCCAAACATTTCCTTGAGCAGGATCCTGGCAGAGGTGTTGGGGTCACTGTCTCAGCAGTTCTTCCTGGTTTCCAGGCTGTTTTACCCAGCTGCTTCCGGGCAATGGCCGAGTGTGATGCTGAGCAAAATTGCTGCAGTTGGGCTGTAAATACAATTTATCCAGAGCTTGCTCTATGAACTTGGGCATCACAGGTGTAAATGCTGAGGCATTTGTGAGTTTGCTGGAGCTTGTGAAGTACCAAGGGCTGAACAACAGGCCCTGAGCTTGACATCACCTCTGGATGAACCTTTAAACCAAATGCTGTGTCAGTGTGCACTCATTAATGACATAATTGGGGTCGTTATTGAGCCATGGCTTTACCTTCCCAGTTCTGGGAGGGCCTCTCCCAGGGGAGAAAGGCTTGGCTGGGCATGGGGCCTTCCCAGCTGCCGTGGGGCTTTGGAGGATGGTGCAGTCTTGGGGTCCCTGGTGCTGAGTCTCGGTCCCTGGGGGCAATCTTTGGTGGTAGCAAGGACGAGGTGCATTGCTGAGCTTCTCCTTGTGAGATTCCTTGCTGCTGGGAGCTGTAGGAAATGACATTTGATTCCTGAGGTTGGTGTCTGTGGTTTTGGTGCTGACCTTGCCCACTGGCAGAAGGCCTCTGCTGCCCCACACATATCCTGTCAACTGTGTTGGTTGGATCTTTAAGGGGAAGTTTGGTTCTGCAAGTTTGAGATGAAAATTCTGTTTCGATTTGCATCTTGTAGGAAAACTGGAGTGGAATGTGGCCGCTGGAGGGAGGTGTTCCCTGAGCTCTTGGCACCAGTGGTGTCCTGTCTCTGTGCCTCCCTCGTTAGAGGAGGGACTTGTTCGTGGTGGTTTCTTCCGCAATCCATGGGGGTACAGGTCCTAAAGGAGATCTCCTAAAGGAGGGGGGCACTTTCTGGGAGCACTATTGGGATAACAATCTCAGTAGTTTTTCGTGGTTTCCAGGCTGTTTTCCCCCTGCTCATTCCAGGCAATTTGAGAGTGATGCAGGGCATAGAGTCTGCATGTGGACAGTAAACAAGAGTTCAGGCAGAATTTGGCCCTTGAAGGTTTCTATTGCGGATGTCAGACCTCGGGCAATGTCAGTTTGCCTTCAGTTGCAGGGATTCAGGTGTTTAGGCCTGGAATTCTCATGGGTCAGTTTGCTTCAGGCCATGCAGTACTTGTGCAGGTGGCACACGACTGCCAGCACTGCGGAGCTGAAGGCTGGGGCTGCTTCTGTTCTGCACTGGGAACTGGGAGCCCTTTTGGAGGGCTGGGGGTGACACCTTGGGACGGGCTGGGGAAAGCCGAACTGGGATCTTCTCCCTCCCTGACATTTGGGACCAGGCAATCAGGAAAATCCAGCTTTATACTGAACTCGGGATTGCTTGGGGAAAGCAACCCTAACCCCTAACCCTAACCCAGACTTAAATTGGCTTCGAATCCTGACTCCTGAGGCACAAGAGGCACTGAATGAAGTTCGCCAGGCTGTTTCTATGAGATAAGTTTATAGAATTGATCCTTCCATTGACACCGCTGTTTTTATTGTTATTCCAGACTTTCATCCCACAGGCATAATTGGCCAGTGGAATGACCAGTGGCCTGACCCATTACACATTTTGGAATGGAGCTTTTTGSCTCATCAGCCAAAAAAGACGGTTGCTACAGTGTTTGTGTTGATTGCTCAGCTGATAATCAAATGCCGTGAGTGATGTTTGCAGCTCATGGCTAAGGACCTTAAAAAGATTGTACTTCCAGTACAGCAGGAATAWTTGGAGTGGAGCTTTGCTRAATCTGCTCCCTTACAGGCAGCATTGCAAAATTTCTTGGGGCAAGTGACTTATCATTTGCCTAGCCACAAGCTGCTTCAATTGGCAAATTCCACCCCTTTATCTTTGCCTCCAAAAAATAGCCGTGTGCCGTTACARGGGCTGACAGTTTTTACAGACGGGTCAGGGAGAACTGGAAAAGCCATTGTTACTTGGCAGGATGAGTCTGGGTGGCAGGTCCTGGAAGGCCATGAGTCTGGCTCTGCTCAGCTCGTTGAGTTGAGGGCCGTGATGATGGCATTCCAGCGATTTGCTCATATGCCATTGAATCTTGTTACTGATTCTGCTTATGTTGCTGGAATTGCCCAGCGCTTAGATTGCTCATTGCTGAAAGAAGTTAACAATGTCGCTTTGCTTTCCCTGTTGAAATCTTTGTGGTCTGCGATTCAAGAACACCTGCATCCTTACTACATCCTGCATGTTCGGAGTCACAGTACGTTGCCAGGGTTTGTAGCAGAAGSTAACTCTAGAGCTGATAAGCTCGCAAACCTGCCTGGGTAGCACCGCAGCCCGACAGTGTGGTGCAAGCTAAGGCATCACACGATTTTTTCCATGAGAGTGTGCGTACTTTGTAGAAACAATTTTCCCTTGYTCTCAATCAGGCTTGGGACATAGTCAGCTCATGTCCTGACTGCCAGGGATTCACTGCACCTCTGCCTGTGGGTGTCAATCCCAGGGGTTTTCAAGCGTTGCAGCTCTGGCAGACAGATGTCAGTCACATTGCAGAGTTTGGTCGCCTGAAGTATGTGCACGTCTCCATTGACACCTTCTCTTCTGTTATGTGGGCATCTGCTCATGCAGGAGAGAAAAGCCGTGATGCTATCCCGCACTGGCGAATGGCTTTTGCAGTTTTGGGTGTACCATTGTCCATAAAGATGGACAATGGTCCTGCCTATACCTCTCAGAGAGAACTTGGTTCTCAGAGAMYCAGGAGGTTCTTGCAGTTATGGGGTGTGWCTYACAAATCTGGTRTCCCTCMYTTGCCTGCAGGTTAAGCAATAATCGAATGTACTCACAGTACCTTAAAATGTGTTTTGCAGAAACCAGAAAGGCCAAAAAGCCTTTAATACAATTAATCACVTTATGGTGCATTCTGATTCTAACATTCCAGTTTTTTKAAGCATTTTCTGTCTTTGCAGTTGGAAGCAGCAGTGACCCTTCCCCGAGGAAAGGTTTGGGTAAGAGACCTCCTAACCAGTAATTGGGAAGGTCCCTGGGACCTCATCACTTGGGGGTATGGGTATGCTTGTGTTTCCACAGATACCGGACCTCGCTGGGTGCCAGCACGGTGTRTGAGACCTGATTTGAAGCAGAACGAATGCAGAAACGATGATGGCACAGGTTAGAGTTCTTCTGACCATCCTCATCGTCGCCTCCATGGCAGCCTGGAGTTGTGGTGGGAAGGAGCAGCACTGATGCCCTCTCTGCCTAAAGGGAATATTCGGGTGACTCTAGCTCATGCTTTGAATCAATCATCTGTGTGTGTGTCGCTTGCTACGCCTTGCTCTCCTTTTCAGACATGCTTGCTAGGAGTGCCATTGCAAAATGAGACATTAATACGGGCACTAGCGAATGGAACAATGGGACGAGGGGAAGCAAGGCTGACACCACCTATCCTCATGAAGCACAGGAACTAGATTTATTGGGGTGTCTTCATGCACTTGCTTGCGTGATGTTTAAGATATGCCCTGCTTGGTACAGGGAGTGCTACAAAGGAGTGGYAGCTGGATTGATGGGTTGTTTGACAAATGGGGCTTCTCAGTGTGGCTCAGGGATATGCTGAGGACGGGTGGAGTCATSTTGCTTGTGATATTGTTAATGTTGTTGTTGGAGCTGTGCTTGCTGTCTTTTCTGCAAAGGTCCTTGCAGAGGCCCATAAACACAGCATTTTTGATTCAAAACAGAAAAGGGGACCTGTGGGAGAAAAAATTGGCCCCACAAGCCCTGAATGTGAAATGCAGGCAATTATTGTGTATCACTGAGTCCTGGGAAAAGAAAGGGAGTGTTAACAGCCTACATGGAGGAGGAATACCACATTCTTGGCTACTGCTGAGAAAAGGAAATTGGAATGTAGAATCGATAATGCAGGTGGCTGGAAATTATAAACATTAGTAGTACTGTAGCTTTTGCAAACTCACCAATTATGTTCTGAAGACTAATTAAACAGCTGTCTCTTAACCAGTGTATGGTTGACACAAATGTATATTCTGATTGCTAAAGTGGATAAAAGAGGCTTGTCTCACAATAAACTTCCTTCTTTCTGTCTGGTTTTTTTCACTTAGTTTTGTGTGGTTTGTATCTATTATTTTATGTTGCTGTTTGGGCAGCAGCAACAAAAAAATCACACAAGAAAGGTCAACACACAAAGTCACAGGACATCACAGAGTGTCCCTGAGTGTCCACAGCTGTCCCCCACACCTCCACCTGCCCCTTACACCCACCTGGCCTCTGCTATCCCTTGGCAGTGCACCCCAAGATCACTCAGAGCCACCCCAGAAATTGATACCTGATCGATAACCGCTCCTATCTGATCCATTGTAAACCAAACACATTCCCCTCTGTCCACTCGTCACTTTGGTCTATCTGTCCTGACCAATTGCTGTAATTGCAAAAATAACGGTAAAGAATGTTTGTGAGGTTGAAGAATGGGATCCTCTAGCTGTTAACAAAAGCATCAGGACCTGAGGTATCACTGCCCTTTTTGAGGATAATKGACAGGAATAAATAAATTTTCATTCATTGGCCCTTAAGAAGCTTGGGCATGTTCTCTAATTAGCAAAAGTGAGCAAAACCCACCTTTTCCTACTACTGAGGACATGTCATCTTTATGACCAGACATTTATTGTCAATCCATAGTGCCTTATGGACACTGATACCAAAGCCAAGTACATTACTTAATGATTTAATATTAATGTAAATGA